>NC_137923.1:18425917-18428417 GCF_963457725.1 Sprattus sprattus
TATCTCTCCCTGGGAAGCGCTGGTACTCACCCGCATCTCACAGCTGTGTGTAAAGACAGTGCCCTGACTCAGGTTTCCTAACATCACTATGGTGCCACGGGCATCACAACTAAAAGAGGCCGACCGAGAGAAGAAAGGTAGAGGGAGACAGATGGAGAGACAAGCCTCGCAATCATTTCATTGCAGTCATAGGAGCACAAGGCTACATTTAAACATCTCGCTGTATGTGATGGCGGGCAAAACAACAATATAACCCATTGAATCAGGTTCAGTGATTGAGCAACGTGAACCAATATATCTATCTCGTTATCTATTCGCTGAACCTTAGTTTTTTCTTCCTCTTTCTCTTTGGTACTTCTGGCAGGTTGACTAGGATAAGTACTTATTGTTTACCACAGGTCTCCTAACTTACTTTAGCTTGATGGTTGTTTTTTCAATTGTAGAGGTGGTGATAAATAAGGCAGCTTTTTGAGCAGTGTTGCCGGGCAACCACATGAACAGTTTCTGGTTTTGTCGATCATGACAAGTTCCCCACTGATGATAAAAATGTGGGATGGGAAAGTGCCCAACAACATCACTCAGCAACACTGCCTGACAACATCGCTCATAAAGTTTTCCTGTGTACCATCACCTTAAGTCACTTTGGCTAGAAGCGTGTGCTAAATGAATCAGGGTCAATGTGAATGTAACAAAGCTGGGAACAAAACTGGTAATCCAGGCCTGCATGTAGTGGCAGTGTTGTGTAAGTGGCCTTGCTGGCGCTGCCACTCACTGTCGAAGCTCTTGTACTGGGTGTTGAGGGTGATCTGGAGCGAGCGTCCCTCCTCCTTGACCAGGCGCTCGAAGTCCACTCGACTCAGGTTGGACAGCTTCTCCTCCATCTCACTGGTGCAGCAGGTGTAGCCTTGAGGGCAGATACGCAAGTGCTCGCCTGTGAAGAGAGAGGGAGAGAAAGACATAGAGAGAGGGGAAGAGAAGAGGAAAGGTTTAACACGCTTATTTAACAGTGGGCTACATTTCTCACACAATTACACAAATAAGACACATAATACAACATTAAAAACCCCAACTGACAAGGCTTACACCATTACATTAATAAAAAAAGAAGGGGAGAGAGGGAAGGAAGAAGACAAAGAGGGTTGGAGCGCGGGAGAGAGGAGAGGTGGAAGTAATGGAAAGAGGGAGGGAGAGATGGAGAGAGAAAGAGAGAGAAGTAGTAAGTAGTAGAGACGGAGGTAGAGGAAAGAGGAAAACTTCTGTCAGCACACAGAGGAACTCATCAAATTTCACCCTGCAGTCTCTGAAATGCGGGCGAAAGATAACATGGACCACAGCCATGTTGAGGCAGTCAAATGATTTGGTTAAGGAAGAAAAAATTCCTCCATGAATATTGATGGAGTTGTGGAGAGGTGGTGATGGTGGTGGGGGAAAAATCCAATTCTAAACGTCTGTGGTGTTAAGGCAGAATGCTCAGACATTTACTCCTCCAGATTCCCCAGTTTTCAGTTCCGACACATACAAAAAGCCCTTTCAGGGCATAATCAGTATCACACATTAACATGCCACACACACACGCACATACCTACACACTCACCCAGCCAAGTACACACACACTCACATTCACTCACTGACACACGCACACACACAGACACTGACCCACGAGCACACACACTCACTCACCCA
This sequence comes from Sprattus sprattus, assembly GCF_963457725.1. Classification (NCBI taxonomy): domain Eukaryota; kingdom Metazoa; phylum Chordata; class Actinopteri; order Clupeiformes; family Clupeidae; genus Sprattus; species Sprattus sprattus. The sequence continues at coordinate 18,427,601 of NC_137923.1, forward strand.
CCCACGTATATGCACACATAACACACACATTCACACTTTAATTCACTCACTGACACACTTTCTCACCTACCAACACACACATACACACACAAACACACACACACACACACACACACACTCTCACCCACACACTTACCGACCGATGCACACACAGACACCCACACACAACCTTCCACCCAAATACACACACCCACACGCTGCCAAGATGCGGGAGGCCGCCAAATCTGATCTTGTTTCCTCTGAACTCAATGAAGCATTCTGGCCCATGGAAGACACACTGATAGTGAGATCACACCGGCTTCCTCTTCAGCTCGCTGACACTTAATTAGCCTCTAATGGTGACTCTGCCAGCGCTAACACGTCGACTGCAAACCAGCCAGAAGCTATTAGAGGGCAAAAGTACCGTCCAACACCTGTGAGCCCACAGGGAAGACAGGGGAGAAAAAGGACTGATAAAGAAAAAAAAGAGAGGGGAGGAGTGGAGTGAAGAGGAGAGCAAAGGGGAGGAGAGGGGGAAGAGAGGGTGGCAGAGACCGTACAAGGTCGTGCTATCAGCTGGCGCTCGCTGATCTGTGGTACTGCAGGTAAAATCCTCTGGAGCCGTAAGTTCAGTGAGCTGCCCCAGGGGTGGCCCTATGGTAACGTTACCCTGTCACCAGCCTCTGATGTCTGACAGGGTCCTTCCAGAGCCTTCAGTCAGGGTTCACCAGAAGGCCACAAAACCATGACAGGACCCAACCCACTGCAGGTTCAGCTCAATTTCCCTCTGCAGCCCCGTCAATGTATTCAGATATGACTGTAATGACTGGGTTGGTGT
>NC_137923.1:18433417-18440917 GCF_963457725.1 Sprattus sprattus
AAACAGACACACACACACACACACACACTCCTTGCACTGCCATTAAAAAGTAGCATTATTGTAAAGCAAATGGATTTTGCAATTAACAAACGTTGCCTTACAATGGCACAACATTTACATTTGAGTGTGTGTGTGTGTGTGTGTGTGTGTGTGTGTGTGTGTGTGTGTGTGTGTGTGTGTGTGTGTGTGTACTTATTTTGAACAGTACTCCTCATTATGTCAGCCCTGTGCCCCTTTCCTTCTCTCTGTTTGGCTGAGTGTATCTCTGTGTCCTAGCAACATATTTTCTGCACACATGCACCCAGTTTAGCCATAGGGTCCTACACTCCTTTCATGCGAGGGCCGTCCTCTGCATAACTTTAAAGGTCTTTGCCACCTACAAGTGTCTTGGGTGGAACCTTACTGTGTGACTTAACAGCTTTGGTGTGTTTACATTAACACTCTTAACTAAATATTATCGCGAAAATATTTAGTTCAAAGCCGATGGTATTGGAACCCAAAACGGTGCACATACATTTCCATGTCACTGGGTATAGTTTCACAAGCTAACTCCAGGTTGCATTATTTTTGTAGGTTTTTATCTGCTAAGATCTATAAGGGGAGTCAATAGGTTTGAGGAGGGTTAGTCTTTGTCACACCACCACTGACAATAACGCGCAAATTACAGTCAAAGTAGGCTAATCCAATGCATGCACAAAGCATAACCTGACACACCGTATTATGGCTTTCAATGCCAGGTGTGTCCATGAAAATGTGGGTGAAACACTCTATACGCAACCCCCCCCCCCCACCACACACACACACACACACACACACACACACACACACACACACACACACACACACACACACACACATATAGCCCCTTCCCCTCCTGCCACTGAAAGCCTGTGGCTAGGGAGCCTTTGGGTGGGTAATCTGATCCAGGTCTCCTCTCATAAATAGCTTCCTGTAGCCTCTCCAAAAACACACACATACACACACACACACACACACACACACACACACACACACACACACACAAACACACACACTTACAGTGAATGCGGATATGTGGGTCTGACCTTTGGAGCAGGTCTTTTCATAATCTAATGCAATTCCCCAAAGGTCACATGATGCTGAGGGAGACCTGGACTGACACACCACCCCATCCAGCACCAGCATGCATATACACACACACACACACACACACACACATATGAACACACATACAAACATACGCACACACAAACACACACACACACACACACAGACCCACACACAAACACAGGAGGGGGGGGGGGGTTAGCACGATATATTGAGGTCAATAGGGGTTAATACTACAATGCACAGTTGCACCCCCGCCCCCAAACACACACACACACACACACACACACACACACCCTGCATGCTCTGGAGCCATGGAGATCCTGAACTAAGTTCACAGAAAAGAGCACAAACACACACACACACACTCATTTACATACACAAACAGACACACACACGTATAGACACACTCACACACATACACACCTTTCTACTGATGCCACCGACACTGCCCTCACACACATGCATGGCTGGCCTCCCAGGAAGTCCACATGCAGGGTGGCACAGAGACACCCGTGAGAGTGCCAAATGAGTGGATGAGCAGGCAATGCCATAGTCACACAGTCTGCCTGCAAGCTCCACATGCTGTCAGACTGACACTGTTCCAGGAGTGTGATTAAGTGTGTGTGTGTGTGAGTGTGTGGAAGGTGTGTGTGTGTGTGTGTGTGTGTGTGTGTGTTTGGAGGTAGAACACAGATCCCGCTGTGTTGGAGATTTGAGGATCATTACACCAGTGCTCTCGAGAACATGGTAGATAATACGTGTGTTGGGAAAAGGCTGCTAAAAGACTAGCCTGAGGTGAGCTTTGCTTCTCCATTTGAAGTCTTTGTAGTGAGAACATGAGGCTTTGGGTCAATCCTCTGGCCCAAATCATTTACGCTGAAGACAACCATTACTCTTGTTACATCTACGGGACAAAGACATGTAGGTGTTTAGGCGTTCTCAATGTAAGAGAAGAGATGTAACTAGAGATGTGGAAGGAGAAAGTGTTTTTTGAGCCACAGGCCAGCATACCAAGGCATAAAAATGGGCCAACACCTGGAGATGGTGAGATGGTGAAAGAAGTGGGACCTGAGGATAGAAATGTGTGTGTGTGTGTGTGTGTGTGTGTGTGTGTGTGTGTGTGTGTGTGTGTGTGTGTGTGTGTGTGTGTGTGTTGTGTGTGTGTGTGTGTGTGTGTGTGTGTGTGTGTGTGTGTTGTGTGTTGTGTGTGTGTGTGTGTGTGTGTGTGTGTTTAATCTGTTATCTTTGCAACTATTTCTATTCTGCTAAATACGTTACCTTTTGTAAAAAATATATAATTTGAATTACAATTTGTTGAGCACATTGAGTTCTTTAAGAGAGCTGACAGTCAAAAATGCTCAGTGCCTTCAAGAATTGGTTCCAGGTATATGCTGTGAGGTGCTTCAGATTAAGACAAGCAGTCACCCCTCAGGGTTTTACACTACACCCCTTTGTCTGACTGATGACTACCCTTTTTGTCTCTAGACATGACCAGACAAATATGTTTGTCTTTGTGTGTATGTGTGTGTGTGTGTGTGTGTGTGTGTGTGTGTGTGTGTGTGTGTGTGTGTGTGTGTGTGTGTGTGTGTGTGTGTGTGTGTGTGTGTGTGTGTGTGTGTGTGTGTGTGTGTGTGTGTGTGCGTGCGTGCGTGCGTGCGTGCGTGCGTGTGTGTGTGTGTATGTGTGTGTGTGTGTGTGTGTGTGCGTGCGTGCGTGCGTGTGTGTGTGTGTGCGTGTGTGTGTGAAGTAGTGGTTATACATGACTATGTGAAGGAGAGTTCAGAGGCAGATCCACGTAAATCGTTTAGCTTGCACACTCATGACTTCTAACAGACATTGGGGAAAGCAGGAGACAGACAGACAGACAGACAGCTCTCAGAGGTTGTCCAATCACTACGACTGGCACGGCAGTGTTTTGACATCAGACTGCAGGCTGTCTCTGTTGTCAACAAACCAGCTAATCTCCACTCAGACAGCAAGGACAGACACCCGGGGCTCGTGACCTGGAGCCTCCGCTGGGCCTTCGGAGCAACTCAGAGCCAAGAGAGAAAAGGAGAGAGAAAGAGACAGAGAGGGTTGGGGGGGGGGGGGGGGGGGGGGGGGTGTGTGTGTGTGTGTGCTAAGCAGAGCTGCAGTCGACAGCAACAAGACCACCAGAGTCTTAAGAGCACACAGCACAGCACTGTTTAACAGTATAGTCAGCGAGAGAGGAGACCGGAGAGGCAAGCAGCTGTGGAGGCCTGACTCACATCTAAGAACCTGGTGTCAGAATCCACCAGAACTCTTATCAACACAACAGCTGGCTGGACAGTGTGTGTGTGTGTGTGGGGGGGGGGGGGGGTTCGGGGCAGAAAGAGAGACAAAGCAAGTGAGAGAGGGACAAAAAGAGAGAAAAACCAAGTACGAGTGAGAGAGTGAAAAAGAGGAAAAAGACAGAGAGATGGAGGCAGCAGCTGGGGTGAAAGATGAAGATTAGGATGAAGAGAAAAAGCTGAAAGAGAAAGGGAACAGCTGGAGAGAGAAAGAAAGAGAGGTAGAAAGAGAGAGGAGAGAGCTGCAGTTGACAGTTGATGTGAGGGGAACAGAGCCAGAGGGGGAATCAAAGACGCCCCTACACGGTTATTATCTCCTTAAGCACCCTGACCTTTGACCTTAAATGTTCAGACCCTCACTGCAAGTCATCCCGAGGGAACAGGCTAGATCTGGGACAGCACCTGAGGTCAACAGCATGGAGGACGGGTGGCGCAAAAACAGAAGATGTGGCATACAGTAGGCATGGAGGGGGGGGGGGGGGGGGGGTACAGTGACATCCCCCCCCCCCCCTCCTTCCCCCCAACGCAAAGTTTGAGCACTATCACAGGAAGTGAGCTCACCACCTCAGCTGTGGCCCCAGTGTGCAGGCATGGCTCTGAGTGCTGCTCAAGCGATGGCTGTTTAGAGCACAATGCTGATGACAAGAGATGAAGCAGCATTCAGGGAAGCACAATAGGCATGTAATGGTAGATTTAAAGCCATTGATTGGCTGTAATCCCTGCTTTTTTTGGCTGCCACCTTGCTACACCGCCCTCCACAACAACCAACCTCCCCCGACCCCCACCCCACACCCCCCCCACACACACACACACCTCGCCTCCCCTTTTCAGTCGCCGCTTTGCCCATCCGTCATCATCTCATGATGTCTCAAGTGAGCGAGTGACTCACACACACACTCACACACACACACACACACACACACACACACACACACACACACACACACACATCATTACCAACACATAGATTGACTGTTGCCTGATGAGTCTTCAGGCCCTAAGGCCTGGATCATAGACAGAAAAGCAAACAGGTTTACTTCTTCACTTCTTTGCCACCCCTAGAGCCACCCCCCCCCCCTCCCCTCCCCTCCCCTCCTCACCACCACCCACCCTGAACGCCAGCGGCACAGAATCAAGTTAAGATCCATCAAGGCAGCTCAGCACTTGCCCCGTTGCCCCAGACACTCGCTGTGTTTGTTTGAAAAACTGGAGCTGAGACTTTGCCCTTGTTTTCTTTTCTTTGGTTTGGTTTGAAGGTGATGGCAGGGATTTGGTGGGGGCTGGGTGGGGGGAGGGGGGGTGGCAGAGAAGAAACCTTTAGTGCTACTGCTGCTGCCTTAGACAGCTGATGGGGATGGGAGCAGCCCAGTACCTCCTGGAGGGGAAAAGAAAAAGAAATGAAAAAAAAAAAAAACGTGATGTTGCCTGTGCAGACGCATTCCCATGGGGCCCTCTGTACGTGTGTGTGTGTGTGTGTGTGTGACTCTCTGACTCTTTGAGCTGGGTGGGGTGGTTGGGGATGTGTATGGAGGAGGGTGGTGGTGGTGGTGGCGGTGTGGGGGGGGGGGGGGGGGGGGGGGAGGGGTGCGGTTGATAGAGAAAAGAAAAGAGTGGAAAGAGAAGGAGAGAAAACTGCCCTCCGGAGGAAAAGCTTTTGCACCTCCGAACAAAAGGGGGGCCTTGACGAGAAAAAAAAAGACTGAAGGTTGAAATGGTGCCAGGTTTGCCAGGCAATGCATTCTGGGAGAGCACAGCTGTGAAACTGGAGAGCGCGGCTTTACGCTCCATTCCCCACGGGGCCACGCCTAGCCCGCCGCGAGGAGCGTAGGAGTTTTATTCCGGAAACAAACCGGTCGGTTAACAAATCAATCCATGCATCCCTCCAGCCGGCTCCGCTGTAAGAGACACAATCGGCCTCTATCCGCCGGCTTTGGCCCCGGCCCTACAGAGACGCGGATTCCCCCTCCTGCCAAAACTGTCGGGCCTGATAACAGGAGCCCAGTTGGCAGGTGCTTGGCTGGTGAGGAGGCTGGGTTTGTAAGTGCTGAGGGGAAGCACCTGAGCTTGCTGTGGTCGGGTCGGGTCGAGTGCCCTGGTGGCGAGGTGACAGAGCAGCAGCCAAGCCAGCCAGGGTGGTCCGCCTCTCAAACACGTCAGAACACGCCGACAGTGAGAGTGACACACCTCAACGCCTTTGTTTCACTCCATCCAGAGAGAGAGAGCGAGAGAGAGAGAGAGATAGAGAGACTTTTTAAACCCCTTTATTATCATATGGATCAAGGACACATAAGGTAGTTTTCACCAACACCATGGAAAGAACACACATCATGTTTCAGAGGGAGAGAGAAAGTCAGAGGGAGAGAGAGAGAGAAAGAGAGAAACAAGGGTAAGACACTTCACTGCCACTTCCCTAATCATCTTTTAATGCCCCACAATGGCACCAAAAGAGGCCCAAAAATACCACAGAAGGGCTTGCACGCCACAATGCACTGAGTCACCCCTTTGTACTGTTCTGAAACAGGCCACAGGAAGTGACGTCATCCTCTGAGCCCCCTTGTCCTGATGCCTTTGTGTGAGGCATTGCGGCCCGCTCTTGCAGCCGAGAGGAGGACCAGCTGTGGGCACAGCTGTTCACTGGCCCCACAGCAGCAGCAGGTGGTACTGTGGGAATCGAAGCCACGTGACCTTTCTGGACTGCTTCAGAAGGCAGAGGCCAGTCGACGTGCTCACTCTACTGTGCATTTACTGCTTACGGTCAACGAGACGTTATGTCACAAGTGCGGGCAACACAGTCATGCCGTATGAAAGGTGCAGTTGGTTGTTGATATTTGTGCTCAACAGTCAATCAATCAATGATTGGCTAAAATGGTGTATGGGATTTTCAATTGCGAACTGCACCTTTAAGGAATAGTGAGTCATGATAGAGTCTCTCTTGGCAATTGGCCACTCAAATTTGTGAAGTTCGTGATAACCTCAAAAAACGAGGTCACTTGATGATCTGCTTGTTGATCTGATTTATGAAGCAATGAATTGTGTTAGATTGAGACAGAGAGGCATTTCTGTCCTGAAATATCTAGAATATCTCACACTCTAGAAACTTGCCATCATGAACAGAAACTTCTCCAGCTGTTAGTGAATATTATAAATGTTGCAGACAGGACAAATATTGCTTTGAGTCTTCATCAGGGCTTAGTGTGAGAACTTGCGAGGCAATTTCTGACCCACGAGCCAACCCTGGCCAAAACAAGAGCGACACACGCAATCACAGACACAGCGTGGCTAACAGAGCGTGCGAACAACCACAATAACTCATTTGTCTCAGCTACTCCTAAGGCCCCAGAGGCAATTTAAAGTCCTCAAATTCTTCAAACACACAGTAGCTAAAACAAATCATCCTGTGTCAATTCATAACCATGAGCTATAAGAAACGGCCAAATGGCTGGACCTCGTAAGTCAAGCTTTAATTTATTTATTTTCTGTTTCACGTTGTTTAGAGAGGTTAAGTCGCTGAGGCCATGTTTTTCAGGTCAGCTTTTCCCAGAAGGCAAAAAAAAAGACGTTTCCACACCCCGTCCAGGAGAGCGGTAAAATAAAAAAAACAGCTTTGCTTCAAGAGAACGTCAAAAGGCTCTGGCATGAGGCAGGGGCGAGGCGAGGCGAGACAAGGCTCTGACAGCTGAATGTAAAAGGTGTACTGAGGGATGTCTGCTGCTTTTGCTCTCTCTTTCTCTATCTCTATCTCTCCCTCTCTCTCTCTCTCTTTTTACCTCTGCCTAATCCCCTTCTCAAGCCCTTGTTGAAAGAGAAGCTTTTCATCGACACATCTTTTGGAGCAGAAGAAAAGGCAAAAGAAAATAAAAGTTTGAGCATTCATCGGTTCTGCACTCATTCTGAACTCCGGGACCCTACAAAAGAAAAAGGAGAGAAGGTCTCGATTTCTCTTTTCCCCCCGAACTCCTCTCATGTCTTAATCTTCCTCTCCTTCCTCCCGTATGTCTCCTGTGTATTTCTTATGACCTGCGCTGATTTATCAGCTCCTTTTTTAGCTTTTCCCTTCCCTTAAAGTCGCCTTTCACCCAAAAAATTGAATCAGTTCATC
>NC_137923.1:18450917-18488417 GCF_963457725.1 Sprattus sprattus
GCATGAACTGTACATGAAAACATACACACACACACACACACACACACACACACACACACACACACATTGGTCTGGCTGGCGGCTGAGATTGTATGTCTAGGGAGAGGCTGACTGGGCATCACACACTGTTGTGTTGCGTCCTTTTAGCGCAACTGAAAATAGATCTCTGGTCCAGGCTCTCCCTCATGAGGGGAACCAAGCACTTTGTTGTAGGCTTGGCTGTCAAAAAACAGACACTCACTCTCTCACACACATGCACACACACACACACCACAGACACACACACAGACACACACACACACACACACACACACACACACACACACACACACATACACACACACACACAGACACACACACACACACACACACACACACACCACAGACACACACACACATACACAGACAAACACACACACACACACACACACATACACACACACACACTTACACACCTATACCCATACCTGCACACACACACATCCTGGTGCCTTTAGAATACACATGATGAATGCCAAGGATTTTTTTAGGCCGTTTCAGGATAGAACAAATCAGTGCTAAATTAGGCAAACCTTTTTCTTTTACTATTTTCCTCCAAAAATATGACCCCCTTGGGGGACGTTAATTATGGTTTGTAAATCACCTTGCAAGGGATAACGTACTCAAACCATCAATTATTGATGCACAGCTTCTCAATCTTGTGTGCAGTGAGGCTTTTGATAGCTGGAGATGCAATTGGGGGGAGCTTGGGGTTTAGGTGTCCTCCCAGGGAGACTCCCCCCCCCCCCCCCCTAGATACAAGCTGATCGCCTGGGTGAGCTCACCCCTCCTCTGGCTCTTATGAGAGTTAGTTCCAGTAAAAACAATTACCAGCCAATTTGTCTCCGTAATCCCTCCGTAACAAGGGGTTGAATTGTGTCAATAATCAGGGGGGATAAATCCATGGGATGTGGCATCCTCCATCTATATCTCATTGTCTCCTTTTTGGACTCTCTGTCCCTGAGAAAGCATGTCTTTGGCTCACAGATTGTCCTTCGGATTCTGTGCAACTCAAGTCCAAAAATGAACTGTTACCCTGACCTAACCAAATCCCCACACTCTACCCACATAGACACACACATGCATGAGTACACACACACACACACACACACACACACAGACGTGCACACACACACACACACACACACACACACACACACACACACACACACACACACACACACATACACACACTTGCATGCAATCTAAAATCTAAATGAAAAGTTAATGCCCACTCACGGCCTCAGCAGAATATTAATGCTCACCTCCAACCTTGTGGAGAAATAAGGACAGACAGACCAGGGAGAGAAAGAGGGAAATAAAAATACTCACTGATGAGACCGACACAGACAGAGGGAGGGAGGGAGGGAGGGAGTGAAGAGGAGAAAGAGAAAGAGAGAGAGAGAGGGGACAGACAGAGATACAAATATTACCGACTGATGAATCGTACAGAGACAGAGGAGGAGTAGATAGCGTGAGAGAAGAAAGAGAGAAGTGACATTGAGAGAAACCATAAGCATAAGCCCAGTACAGCTCAGAGACAGTCACCAGAGCGGATCAGTGATCGGCTCGCTGCACTTAGTCAGCTCCAGCACTTGATGGTGTCAGAACGTCTGTCCTTGTCCCGTTACTGCAGGTGTCTCACTCATCTCCCTGTCTTTACTTCACCTCACCCCTTGATGAAGAGCAGCCTCTGCAAGCCACTGTTCATTGTCAAAATATGTGGAAAATCCAGCCTCTGAATTTACTCAGGTTTTACATTTCAATGAATTCTGACAGCTTTTCTAGCACCAGTGTTGATGGATTTGCTTCTCCTCTCAGTGTTGACCTCATCCAAGCAGCTTGTAAGTAGAGCAGGTGGAGTTACAGCAGAGCCACCCTCTCCCAAGCCTGCCTTTAATGCTCCAGCACACACCCTCACACTATTAGAGAGAGAGAGAAGCCAAACAACCAGCCTGCTGCAGGTCATCTGGAGCACTGTCACTGGACACGGATCAGGCCGGCCCGTCAGATGGCCGCTTATAAATCAATCACAGCTCATCTCATCACTGCAAACCACGCGTCAATAAAGTGCCCTCAAAAGCCATGTCACCATCTCACACCACTACCCCCACCACCACCACCACCAGCATAACGACTGCAAATACACCAGGGTAAATGTCACCGGGGGAAGCCTGTTTGGACTCGGAGGCCCCTGGCACAAAACTGTGTGGGGGGGGGGGATGCAGGGAGCAAGAGGGTGGAGGCGGAAGAAAGTATGCGGGAGCCTTGAGACTGTAAGGGATGTGCTATTTGGATGTGTGCTCGGTAACAACATCCCAGCAACGTGCTAACGGGAAGGAGATGCAGCAGTTATAGGGAACATTAATCTGCCTCTTCGTCATCATCATCATCAATATGCCTCACACAACAACATAAACCATAAACACAGGTCACCACTTTACAGTCATTACATTTCCACTCAGAAAGAGAGAGAAAGAGAAAGAAAACAGAGAGACAAAGAGATAGAAAGAAAGAAAGAACGAGAGAAGAAGAGGATGGGTATATATCAGAGCATAAATAACATGGAAGAAGGGAAGAAGAGGATTAACCGAAAAAGAAGGGCAAATGAAGAAGGACAGAGAAATACTGAGAGAGACAAAGAGAAAGAAAGAGAAAAAGAGGGTGAGGCTTTTCTGGCTCTTGAACACAGCCGTCTCTGTGGTGGAGGCTGCATCTATGCCGTTCCTTCCTCTAAGCGCCAGAGCCGTGCATGTGCTCGGGCCTCCCAGGGCTGCTTCTGTACACCCTGAATGCTAACACAGGCTGGGACACTCAGAACTAGAGTTCCACACAGCTCTACAAAGCTCCACAAACACACAGGTAGCTCTGCAGTGTGAAGCATCCCATTGTTTCACACTACAGGATGTATACCTCAAGAACAGGGGCAACCAGCTGACAGCCACAATAGACATAAAAGTAAAGTTTACAGTAAGATGAGGAAAAATAAATGATCCAGCATTCAGTTCTTCTTTTACAGTAAGCCACTAAGCTACTGTTGTGACTTCACTAGCAGCAGCAAGGTTTGAGGGAGGGAGAAAAAAAGAGAGATGGAGTCAAAGAGGGAGAGAGAGGAAAGGAGAGAGGGGGATACAAAGAGAGAAAGCGCATACAGTACATCCCTCTTTTTGGTTTATGAGCTGCCAGGGTTAGTGTAAGTAGCCTGTAATCATCACATGAGGCATGGGCCTGTGTTGCATCAGATCTTTCCAGAAAACGTGTTCAGATGCCGCGCTTACCTCCTAACAGCTGGTCTCCAACCAGACTAACCCAAACACCCCTCAACTAAACAGCCTCCTTCTAGACCTCTGGGAAACTCTCTTTCTCTCTTTCCGTCTCCACTCTCTCGCTTTCTCATTCGGTCTCTCCCTCTGTCACTCTCAGTTCAGGTCAATTCAGTTCGATTCAATTCAACTGCACTTCACAGTTACTAAAGCCTTTTGTGCAGCCGAAGTAATTCTGAAATGTCAGGCTAAAAACCAGGCAAACACAAACATATACAGTGGCCAACTGCACAAGTGTGTATGTATATGTATGTTTCTCTGTCCTCAGCCGCTCTAGTTAAGAGGCTTGCAGAGAGGCCTCCTGAGGTTATGCCGAAGCTGTTAGCAGCAGCATCAAGCCAGCAGCACACAAACTATAAAAAGCAAACTCGGCAAATAGGGATTCAAAGGCCTCCCAGCAGCTTCATCACCACCCCCACCCACTTCTCCACCTCCTCCTCCTCCTCCGCTTTCTCGACAGTCGTTCTCTCAACTTTCCTCTCTCCCTCTTCCCCTGTTTCCTCACTATTCTCCACAACTCCCTCGAATTGTTTCTCCTCTCATCTCTCCTTACTTGACCTTCTCTCTCTCTCCTCTCTTTTTGAAGAAAACCCTAGGTTGCCGTCCCTGCAGGCTGGTGACGTGCGGGACCTACCCAGGGCAAATTTTCCCTCCCTCCTTCTCTCTCTCTTTCCTTTTTTTATTGGAGCGTTGGGGTTAAAAATAGCCGTTAAAAATGGGAGCGGTCGCAAGGGAAAGACAGAGGCTAGCGATGGCTGTGCAGAAACCACCGTAAATGACTATTCTCAAACGTGGGACACATAATGTGGGTCTGAGCAGAGTGTGTGGGTGTGCGTGTGTGTGTGTGAGAACGCTCCAGTGAGGAATTTACCACATATGGGCACTACACACACACACACACACACACACACACACACACACACACACACACACACACACACACACACACACACACACACACACACACACACTCAGTTTGGCTGACTCTGTCAGTAGACACCACTGAAACTGCTTCAGCAGAAAGAAAGCTCAGGTAGGGTACCGTTACAGTGTGTGTGGCGACCAGAGAGGAGGTGGATAGAAAGAAAATGACTGAAAGAAAGAACCAGAAAGAAAGGAGAGTTCATCCTCATTAAATTACAGGTTTTTTTTAATTGCTGTTTCACGATGAGTTGTCTCTGGAGAGCAGTGGGAACTGCTCGGTGCTTCGTCAGCCAACGACCCCCTACCACTACATAACACACACCTCTCTCTCACACACGCACACACATGCACACACACTGACTCCACACTAACAGTGCAGTCTCTGAGGAGAAAATAGAACATCTGTATACCTGAAGAGACCTAATTACCAGAGTTTGTCAGCCCATTAGTGGAGAGAACAAAGAAGGAGAGGAAGTCTGTATCTACACTAACATATATACACACAGACTCTGTGCGTGTGTGTGTGTGTCTGTCTGCATGTGTGTGTAGCCACTGTAGTCACAGATTTGTCAATTCTCCAAAGGACATTTTATCAGAGAATGCTACATCAGATTCGAAAGAAAAACGGTAGACGTCATAAAACGTGACTATTTTTAATAACAAAAAACACACAGTAATGATGCTAAAGTTGGCTCTGTCAGTCTATCAAACCCATTTCCTTTTTTGTCACTGCCTGGATGTACTGCCTATATCATCGATGTATGGTGAGCGTTGTTTTTCCATGTGCTACTGTTGCAAAGACTCTTCTATATTCGATGAGAGGGTGTGTACACTAAGGGAAAGCTGGGGTGAGATGGAACTGGGAGGAAAGAGGCGGTCCAGAGGGTGGGTGTTGAGGAGTTGGGGTTGTGGGGGTGACTCTTAAACCTCTGAAGCCTCTGTAAATATTGATGGCTGGGGAGAAATCTGGCCTCCACCTCCTCCGTCATCCTGTCAGCTGCCACTGATTGATCAAATCACACTGCAAATCCCTTTAAATCCATACAAAAGCCAGCCTGATGCACGGTCCTGCCGATATGGTACACACACTCTCCCTCTCCCTCTCTCCCCATCTCACTCTCTCTCTCTCCCTAATTCTTTCTCTCGCTGTTTTCCCTCTTCCCATTTGTTTTTTCATTTCCTCACACAGACATCGACTACCTCCTCCCTGCTCACTTGTCCTCCTCCTCCTCCTGCGGCTCCTGCTCCATCTCTTTTATTCATTCTCTCTCTCTCTCTCTCTCTCTCTCTCTGAAACATTACACTAGTTATTTAGGGGGGGGGGGGGGTGCTGCAAGTCAGCCCTGAAGGCTGTCACACACACAAGGATATCAATCAGCCACAGCTCCTTGAGCCAAGGTCACCTTGACCAATGTCAGCTCTCCCCCCTCGAGGAGGGAGTCTCTCTAAACCCACTCGCACTTCTGTGTGCCTCTTCACGGTGGGCCACTGCAGCACAGCATCAATCAAGAGAAAGAGGAGCAGGAAGAGGAGGAGCAGGAGGAGCAGGAGGAGCAGGCGGAGGGGATTATTCACAAGTCAAGTCCAACATTTGAGGTTACGTTGAGAGGAAAGGAAGTCTCTGGAACGCGAGGAAAATAAGGATGAGAGGCTGCACATTTCAGAAGTGTTCATATCTCACTTATCAGAGACGTCTGTTAACTGGACCATGAGTAGAAGAGTTCAGGGCAAAGACATGCACAAAAGCAAAGTGCACATGGCTATGCTAGCTCCATACCTGCATCGACAGTAGTTTCCCTAAGAATTTTGATAAAAAAAGACTGTCAAACAATCAAACCAAACCAGAAGGGTTACTTCTTGTTCTTGACAGCAGCCTTATTGACTGAAGAAATTCTGTGATTTGGCATGGTGGTCGTGACTGTTAGTAGCTAAAGGTTCACGTTTTGACAGATGCGCCAAAGACAAGCAGCAGTGCAGTGTCGCCTGGCAGCCTGCAGGCACGCTGGCATTTGAAAGTGTAGACCCAGGTTGGCAATAAAGAAAGGTGCCAGCTTGAGTGAACTCTGCAAACAGCATTCTGAAGAGAATGAACTGCATAGATGGGACGGCAGCAACTGAAAGGGAACAAAGCTCAGGGGAAATTGTGTGAGACGTGACGCGACGCGGAGTGACGTGCTCAAGAGCTTCCCCTCCAAGTGCCTGTTAGTCCTCCTGAAGAGCCGTTTGACAAAGAGGAAAGTGAAGAAAACAGATAAGGGAAAAAGATAGCTGTTGACCTCCGCAATGTTATCTCCACCCCCCACCCCCCCAACACACACACACACACACACACACACACACACACACACATATCAATGTGGAGCACAGCACATGGCTTCATAGGCAGACGTCTTCCTCCACAGAAGACATCAAACGCTGTTGATGTGGTCTGTTTCATGCTCCACTCCCGAAGGCCGATTACGGCTTAATGCTTCAAGGGGCTTTCTACCGCATCAGCATTTAGAGTAAAAAAAAAGAAAAGCAAGAAAGATGTTCCATGCAGGCGTGTGCAAAGAGAACAAACGCATACTTTAACACACAGATGAATTGATGGGTGTGTTTGAAGCTATGAACAAACTGGGGGCGGGTACCGTATACAGGCACACCAGACGCATACATGCATAAGACACACACACACACATACAAACACACACACATAAATGCATACACAAAGGCATAGGCCGACAGACATCCAATGACTACAGAGGTGAGTGGGTAAAGGAGAAATCTCTGAGAAATCAGAGGCTTCCCTTCCAGCCAAAAGGAGTGTCATGGTAATGAATTAGAAAATTAGAAACCAAAAAAGTGTTTCCTTCTGTGAGGTGCTGAAGGCTGCTGCTAAGTAAGCATGCCTCTCTACCTGCACACGCCTCAATAAACTGACTTCAGTTAAAAAGTCAATATGTGGTAATCATCTGCAAGTAAGTCCCACACAGCCAGGACATAAGAGAGAAGGAAGAAAAGAGAGAGGGAAAAACTTAACAGCTTAACACAAACGGACAAGCGCCCCCTTTATCAGTCAAGCTGCTCTGATGCTAATGTCTCTTTAAGCAGAAAGCACAACATGTTGTCTTCAGTAGGCTAAGAAAGGCCGTGGTCTAGTGCTACAACTTAAGGCCACAAGCGCCTTCAGAAGCATCCCTCATTAGGACCTGAGGAAACTATGCCACCACTGCAACCTGTGCATGTCAATGAGCTAATTGGCACTTGAATGTCAAGCTCTCCGTAGCAGTGCCTGGACCTTATCTTCACCAGCTCAGCACTCTGAAACCAATACTGTCCCTGTGTGCTAGGGGGCGCTGTCCTTCTTTGTTAGGGTTCAAAGAGGTCAAGTGTCTGTGCTCAGTCTTTGCTGGGCATATGTAGGCTAACATAATATTACCATGACAAGATAATGGACTGTTCAATATAGTTAATCTTTAACATGAAAACATAAAACTCCTGTCAATCTCGACAGATTAGCAGGAAGTAAACATAGACAGCTTTCTGTTAAATGTCGTTGCCTCTTTATAAAGCCCAGGAAGTAGAACTCATTTTAAAAAAGCAATGTCTTTTTGATGTTTTGAATGAAAAATACAGGTGAGCAAATGCCATAAAAAACGGCCAGCTCCTACTGAGTGCATAGGCTGCGTTTATCTCTTCACATTAGCATGAGACACGGAGTTCGGATCCACATCATTCTCTTCTGTCTGTAGGCAACACCCACTCACCACTCCTATCTGCGAGCTGGAGAGGACCCGGGAGATCATCGTTCTTACGAATTCTGCATTTTGCCCCGGGACGGCATGGGCAAACACCCCCACCAGCAGTAGCGCAAGGAGGGGGAGGGGGAGAGGCAGACTGCGCACAGACCTTACCACAGTTGAAGAGTCCTCAGCCTGAGGTCATCCACCTCTAACACACACACACACATACACACACACACAAGGCCCATTCTCTCATGTTTAGCCCACAAAAATCATCCAACTTTCATAGGACTCGAAACAGCACAGGTCCACGATTTTATGCATGAAGAGGTATGTATGTCATCTGCTTCGAATGGAAACACGGAAGGGCATCTTTGCCAACACTGTACTTTCGGAAAGCTCAGAAATATACCCCTACCGACCTCAAATTATAGCTTAGCATGGGCTGTGCAAGAATGCATAAATTGCCATTCAGGCTGTCATAACGGGGCCCATTTGTTTAACAGCTCCTGTTAAAGACGTTTAGAGGGGTAGGGGTCGTAAAGAAGTCTCGCTGCGACGTTAATGCCAATGATTGATTTATGCTGCACAGTTAATCAGTCTGATTAAAATGTGTCACTATGGTACAGTGCGCTTTCTGCCACTTTGATATATAGTTATTATAAGCACCATCTTTTCACCACATTGGGATTCCAGCGTAATTGTATTTTACTTCCTCTTGTAATGTTATAAAACCCTAATTTTTGCATTCGATTGTCACAACCCTGGCTGGCAGAGAGATTCTCACTTTGGAGCCAAGTTTAAATGGTACAAAATGGCACTGTTTAACGTTGCTAATTAAGTTGAGCGTGAACTTCTCAATTTGAAGGGCTTCAAACGCAGTGAGATAATGATGAAACCCTTACATTTCATGCTGAATAGCAACGCTGGTTAGCTTACGCTAGCCAAAATGAATCATGACATTAACGAATTAATTTCAACTCTCAACTTTGACAACAGTGGTCTTAAAACTAACCATCACATGGCCCTTACAAATTCATTTTTTTCCTGACTACCGAGAGACTGAGGTCTCTTGAACTTACGTCACATTCATCTTTCTATGAACCCAAAAACCTACGATGAGGTAGGCTATCATATCAGATGAACCACAGAATTACAAGGCAGGCATGCGTGTAATCTTCAGTAGGCTAAATCCTTATTTGCGACCATGTCTATGAAAAACAGACAGTGACATCAGCCCGGGCAGGCTCTGCATGCTCCACCTCATCTCTGAGCTGTCACAAGTAGAGATCAAAAGACCTGACGGTGACTCGCAGTGGTTCTACCCGGCTTCAGAAATGAATAGCGGCCCTGTCATGACCAACTGACACTTCAACGCGCGTCCTAACACAGTAAACAACAATCATCGGACAAGCTGAAGTAGACTGCGGGTTGTGTTAACAGCATTACAATGTTTTCTAACCTTTTGTGTCTGTTCTAGTCTTCAGCATTCTATTCGTCAGAAAACACTGAAGATAATATCCGTGAGATGTGCAGAGTTTAAGGTAGCATACTGAAATAGTGTTCTGACAGACGCATAGCATAAATCAGGCTACTTTCACAGACCCGCAACACAAAAAGTCTAGTCTATAAAAAATATATTATATTGCAAGCCAACAAACATTGTATATACATTTGTAGTAGACCTATGCAAAGTCATCTGGTTCATTATATTAGAATGACTAACTAATGTAGGCTAAATATTAAAAAAAAAAAAAAAAAAGCTTTTCCATGAAAAGCAACTGGACGCTATGAATGTGTTATTTTGAAAAGCCTTGTTGAGTCGACAGATAGGCCAATTAGCAAAGTTGCACTTACCGGAGATTTCGCTCTGTGGCAGTCCGGTTACACTGAAACCCTTGCCGGCGTAGAACTGCTTGACATCTGTACAACTCCTGGTTTTAGGGATCGTGTTCCCGGCATTGAAAACCGGCATGGTGAGGACGCACAGGACAAAAACCACGGTGATCCCCATTCTTAATAGGTAAGCACAGCACAGCGAAGTGCAAATCCTGCCGCAAGGTGTTGTGAAATTAGCGAAGTCCTGTCATGCGAAACACATCCAACACCGCTATCCGTCCGATGCTATCCGTGATTAGGCTCCGAGGTTATGAGCGCAATAGCGACTCTTCTGTTGTTAATGTCAGCTTTATTTGACAGCTTGGCTCGGCGGAAATATTCACGGAAATTAAAGTGCACGCTGACAAATCTTCCCGGGACCGCTCTATTCAAGACTGCGGTAACCAGTGGATGAAACTTGGCAATCACAGTGTCCGTCTCGTCTTGTTGGGATATTGTACTGATGTTATTCAACCTAAAGACAAAATGACAACAGTTACAAGTTGAAGAATTCTGGTTCACATATCACAATGCCAAGCACAAACTAGAAAACTCGCATACTAACAAGGCAGAAAAAAGCAGACTAGAGGACAAAATGTTAATGATAGCCCCGGAAAGGAAAGCCCGACAAGTGGTAGAGTGTAGCCTAGAGACGCGTTGGTGCTGTTTGCTCCAACGCGGCAAGCGTTTGCAGCGGGAACACAGCTTACTGTTAGATGCGGAGATGCTGCCCCTGCACTCCCGCTAGAACGAATGAGGCGGAGAGGAAAAGGCGAGAAAGCACCATCTGCAGGGCACTGACTTTGTGATCAGACTGCGCGTCGGTCTGCCGTGAAGCTTCCCCACAGGATGTTGCATCAAATCTGCGACTTAGCCAATAGAGAAAGATTTTATTTCCCTCAGGGATCGTTCAGCGGCCCTCAGAGCTGTCTCGTTGATATTATACTGACTGATACTCCACTCTCGCGGGTCTTAAAAAACAGTTGTTTATGAGGGGATCCGGAGGGGAATCCGACTTTTGAGGAAGACATGAGGTAAACATATCTGCTTAGTCACTCATAAAAGCATCAAACACCTGTTTAGCCTATGACAGTCAGGTAGAAAATAAACAAGGTGAGAGAGATTTTATTTTATTTTAATAATTACTGAAGGCCAGTGTTCTAATCTACATTTTGGGTTGAGGTTATTGATCCCCTCCCCCGAGATGTGTTTGCTTGGGGGGGGGGGGGGGGGGGGGGGGTCAATAACCTCAAAGAGAACAGGATATTCAACACATCATATTCAAATAATTGTGATGACCTGCACATCACATCAGAAATATGGTCATTAAATATATTGTGTACTTTTAAGCCTGACATGAATAACACAAAATTAACTTAAAACTTGTCAAGTAAAAACTAACATTTTGATAGTTGAACCACTTGTGTGTTTTCCCACTTTGATCTCCCTGTGGCCTGCTTGTGGCCTTGTTCCTCGCCAATGGCATTTAGAGTCACATTGGAACATTATGCAAGTTTCCACTTGTTTGACATCCATCACCTCTCCCTCCCTAAGCAGGCTCCCTGTTTTCAGTCATTTGCTAATCACTCAGCTCACAGACAGGGTGTTAGTCACGGACTTAAAGTGCAAAACAGTATCTTTTCAAATAAAGTAAAAAACTTAAAACTCAAATGTGTAATAGATTTGGTCTGATATGTATTTCTAACTGTTTATTTATAGGAATATATCATTGTTAAACCAAAAGCAAAAGATGATGAAATGTTGCGGTAACGAATGTAAGGGTCAAATGTGCATAGGCATGGTTGTAAAGTATAACGGGAAAAAATGAAAAGGCATAAAAACTAGCCTTGGTGTTCTTTAATCCAGCCAAAAAGCTGCATTGGTTCCCTCATATCATAGTTTTCAGAAAACAGCATGGATCTTACATTTAAATTGTTACAAACCACACCAATGAATATACGGCAAATTCAATAACAACCCACAGCATTTATGAGCCAATTTATATATTTAACGAGACTGTAATTTCATTCACAGCATTTAAGAGGTAGGGGTGTAAATATTGTAAATGTGCCTTGACAAGTTAGTGGCCCTCTTGGTATAACAGGGATGTTTGTTGTGAAACATTTTAACATATTTAAGTGTGTAGTATTGGGTCCTTTGTGTGAGTGTGTGTCAGTGTGTGTATTTAGGGTGTGCATGTTTGTGCATAGCTGTGTGTTTGACAGAGAGAGGGCAATCTGTCAGACTGTGTGTTTGTACATTTGCAATATGTGTATGTATGTCTGTGTGCAAGTTTGCACATGTTTAGTATGCCATGTGTAGTATTCTGTAAGACTGCATGTTTGTACAATAGTGTGTGTTTGGGTGTGTGTGAGTCTGTATCTACTGTATATATGTGTGTGAGTGTGTTTGTATATGTGTGCATGTGCATGTGAGCATGCTTGTGTGTGTTTGTGGTGAGCTCCTTGTCTGTGTGTTTGTGTGTGTGTGAGTGTGTATGAGCATGCCTGTGTGTATGTTTGTGGTGAGCTCCATATGTGTGTGTGTGTGTGTGTGAGTGTGTGGGTGGAGGCTGGCCTTTTGGAAGGCTCTGACAGAGCGCTGTCGCCGTGGACACATGATCGGGGTGTATGATGGGCAGCCCGGGCTGCTGACTCATGATCCCGCCCGCTCGTCGGCGGCCGCGGCAACAGCGGAACACTCAGCCCAGCCGAGCGAGTCATAAATAGCCACTTCCTGTCAGCCGGCCAACCGTCCGCCTAGCCTGTTTACAATGCCCTTTATGCCTGGTGTCATTAACGCATTGACTAGGCCCAAGGGCTTTAATTAGAACATCTGTGACTCACTCCAAACGCTATCTGCTTGTTCTTTCCTAGCACTCTCATCTCCAGTTACTCTTTTTGAGACCTCTTTTCCTATCTGGATGTGCTTTATTTTTAGCACGTGTATTTGTGTCTGTGTGTCTCTACTGGGGGAGGGAGGGGGGATAAAAATGGACCCTTTACACAAACTGGTCATTATATAATTGAGCAGGACCATACACACATACACACACACGCAGAGAGAGAGAGAGAGAGAGAGAGAGAGAGAGAGAGAGAGAGAACACGCACCAACAGTACAACAGATGAAAGTGGCCAGTCATTTTGTCAGAGCAGAAGCTTTGTCTAAATAAACTCCGTCTAAGCGGCCCAAGCAATCAATGCTGTTTTGTCATCTTTGTTGTTTATTTTGTATTTTTTTGGTTGTTTTGGGGGGGGGTATGGGCTGTCATGTGGCCCTGGGAACGGTGTCAAACATAGAGCACAATGAAGGAGATCAAACACTACATACTCAAACTCACCCACACATACACACACCCACCCAGGCCTCATAAAAGCATTAAGAAGGCTGTGATTGAGGTCAAAAGTGCTTCACTGAAAATGCCTAATCTTCTCTCCTTCACCCTCCTCTCTCGTTTCGGGCAATTTTTATGTGCTCCTTTAAGAGGCTTGCCTCCCTCCCCATGAGTGGAAGGTTTCATGTCGAGGCAAAGGTTAGCCGGGGTGTGGTGGGGGGGACAGCGATTGGGGCCCAGCCTTTGGCACAGGGGATTATTCAATTAACACACACACTCAAACACACACACACACACACACACACACACACACACACACACACACACACACACACACACACACACACACACACACACACACACAGAAGCCAGGGCTTGTTCACCAGTCTCTCCAGACTCCCTCATTTGAACTTTTATTGGATGTGACCATGAAAGGGCCCTGGCCTAATGAGGAGCAGGAGGCAGGGGGTGAGAGACATGAAGCGCACATGAACACACACACACACACACACACACACACACACACATACACACACACACACACACACACACACATATACAGACACAGACACACACACACACACCCACATGCACAGGCACACAACATTAACATATACACAGAAACACACATACACACATGTACAGACATGCACATGTACACTCACACACACACACACACACACACATGTACAGACACACATACTCAGGAACACATTAATTTACCCACACGCTTATATACAATAAAATACACACAAACACATAGTGTACACTATACGACACACAAACACAAGCAATCCCACACACAAAAACACACTCTTATTAGTACATATGTGCTTCAACACACATTTTCACTTGACATGTATGTACTCAGACACACATTGTTTCTTCTGCCTCTATAACGCACACACTCAAAGAGATTTTGTGCATTTTGAATGCATGCTGAAAACAGACCCACATGCAAAAGCTGTATGTGCTCACAGAAAAATACAGTACAGTACAAATACTACCCAAGTACAAACATGAAACTAACAAAAACAGCCACACGTTCATAAACACATAAACATGTGCTAAATAAAGACACACACACTGTGTGTCTGGTAATTGTTTTTTGGTAACCAGTGAGAGAAAAAAAAAGCGTTGAAGTGGTCATGGCGAGCTCATGCTCAAGCTTATCATGACAGGAAGTGAAGCAGCTGAACTATGCATTTCACAGTGGGGTTGTGGATGCACAGGAGTGTCACTGCTGCACACACACACACACAGCAAACAAGAATCAAGAACATACATGTTATGCACTATGTGGTGTGGTCACTGGGATACACGTGGCATCATTCACACACTGCAATCTCAGTGTTACTAATACACATCTACACACATCTACATATTCTCGAATGGTCTCTAATTGAGTCATAATGTGACACACTCATTAAAGTACTTCAGAGTCATCTTCCTTCAGAGCACGTTTGTCAGCGTTTTAGAAAGGCGTCAATCTGTGTATACAAGCAAGACGTCTGGGAGGAGGCTTCAGGGACTCTTTGGCTCAGTCGTCTTTTCAGTGGCTTTTTGCGATCAGCAGTGGCCTATCCTGCTAGAAGGGAGAGACATCAATGTCTGATTCAGACATCCAGCCTCAACAGTGGCACGTCTGACAATGACATAAAATCCAGGTTTCAGTGTAGCAGAAAAGGGAGAAACATCCAGTTTAATTATTCACATTTCGTAATTTCGCAAATAGTGATATTCAAAGTGACGTGCAGGTATGATTTGATTTCTTTATTTCTTGGTATGTGTGCATCCTGGTTATTGAGCCCATGACCTTGGCGCTGTGAGGGCTCTGCTCTGTCTCCCAGCAAGCATGTGTTCAGAGCCACGTCTTTCAATGAGATTGGCTGGGGAGAGCAGTCACCTGTGGGCTCTCCAATATGTTTCTTATTTACAGTTTTCTCTCAGAAAGTCCCTTTGAATCAATGCCCCTTCTTCTTTTAATCTGTCTCTCAACATGTGCTCTGTCTGGGGTGTGCGTGTTTGTGTGCGTGTTGTGTGTGTGTGTGTGTGTGTGTGTGTGTGTGTGTGTGTGTGTGTGTGTGTGTGCGTGTGCGTGTGCGTGTGCGATTGCGTGTGCGTGTGCGTGTGCGTGTGCGTGTGTGTGTGTGTGTGTGTGTTTGTGTGTGTGTGATGTCTATAAAGTACCTGTGCAATCTCTCACCACCTGGTGGCGGATGAATCCGGCCTGAGGAATCAGACCTGCAAGGGTTTAATATGACCTTTGTGATTCTATTATTAATGCTCAAACCAGTAAACACCGAACCAACAAGGAAAAAAACTGAAATCATATGGTAAGCACTAGTGAAGCTCTGTCAAGCCCAGTACAACAGCATTTATACCACAGTGAATATCTCATAATCATTTAGTTTGAACAAAGAGAATCCAAAGGCATTACACTTTTTAATTCTAGTATTAATGTAGTTGCCTAATATGCATTAAACTGACTTAATGAGCTATATTACCACACATCTTCAGCAAAACAACAGATGGTATGACATTGTGCAACTGTAATATCAAAACACACATGACAGACAGCAACTTGCACTAGGAAAAAAGTTCAATACCATTAACCTGATTTCTAGCATGTAAAATGTAAGCCTTTGATTTTCACTGGAAAGTCAGTGAAGATGGTCATCACATCATAAGCAAATAGTTTTGATAATGGTCTATGTCTTTTGTGTCTGCTTTTTCTTCAGCCACCTTTGCCCTTTATCAGCTGCATATTTGTTTTTAGTTACTTATCTCTTTTTTTAAATCTAAAACCTTGTTTGTTCGATGTCTGCTATATGGCCTGAAGATAGCCTAGCAAAGGCTGTGAGATTGTCTACACTTAACCCCAAAAACCACACTTACGCATCAGTGACATTTGTTTTGCTTCAGTCAGGTGCAGACCATTGCGCAACTGTTTCAAGCTTCTACAAGCCCCTACTGGCTCGAACTGGCTCTTTGTCTGCTTGAGATGATGCTGACAGTAGCAGGAACTGGGCTAGGTGAGCCTGTGGAACCAGAAGCCCATGTTTGACACCAAATCAACGCTGATGTATGCATACTGATCAGATAAGCTCTCTGTGGCTGGGGACACTGCATCGTCACAACCGTTTTTTTACAGCGGTTATTGTAACTGACGTTAACAGACTGCAGGAAGATAAAAAAAAAACTCAATTGAAGCACTCCAGGAAGACTTCAGGGTAGTTTCAGTATGATGCACAGCCACACTTTTATGTGCATGTTTGTGTGTGTGTGTGTGTGTCTATGTTCGAGTGTGTGACACAGTTTGCAATCGTACTAACACAGAAGAGGGCAAGGTATGCCTATTGCGGGGAATTCAGACTTTAAGGGATAGATGAAAGAAAGAGAGAGAGAGAGAGAGAATAAGAAGCATAGACAGAGAAAGACACGGAGGGAGAAAGACAGAGAAAGAGAGATGAGTGCTTAGGGGCTTCTGGGGCTTCACATATCCCTGTGACAGAGGCTGACAGGTGGCAGAGTAGGCTTCTGTGACTGCAACTGTCACCCCCAGCCAAAGCCCTTCACACTTCCAAACACACACACACACACACACACACACAGTCACGTACACACACTTACAGAGAAACACTCTCTGTCTGTCTCTCTCTCACACACACTTGCTCTCTCCCTCACACACACACACACACACACACACACACCCATATGCCTCTCTCTTGCACACACACACGCTCCATTGACTCGCATAGGGAGGGAAGATGTTGTGACGTTCCTGTTGCTCAACTGGCCATTCCTGTAGGTCAGCTGGTAGGTGCAAGGTGCTGCTTAAGGACCCGCTCCAGGGAGAAAATCATCTTTCCAACCTTGTTAACATGTCCATATGGTGTGGTTGTTTTATGGTACACACATATCATGAGCACAATATGCAGTCGATGCCATGGCTCAGTATTTCCACCTTGGAAAAGGCAGTGTACCAATGAGAATCTCAGAAACGGATTCAGACAGCTTGGGATTCATACTTCATACACCTTTGGACACACCTTTGAAACATTAGCATAATTTTGACATATTTAGGGTTTAACATAGGGGTGATATTCAGGTCATGAGTTTGTTTTCCTGGGAACTAACATACAGGTAAAATGTCTTACCCATACTTATAATGCTTTACAATAACATCTGCTTAAAGGTAAACTATTTAATCACGGTTCTATACGTTTTCTCTGGTTAGCATTGATCAATACCCTTTGGAACCTCTAGGTGCCACGGACAATGCAAGCTTTTTCACCTCATTTCATGACAAGTTCAAGTACCCAGGCCAATAACACAAACAAATGTCAACATCCTGAGGTAACATGTCCTCAAAAGCATTTTTCCTTCATTTAACTTGTGATACCAGGCTCAAGGATGGCACTGACTGAAGACTACTGAGTGAGTGAGTGAGTGTGTGTGTGTGAGAGAGAGAGATACAGTGGAAAAAAGAGACAGGATATACGGTAATAATTATATACAATAATACTGTTAATATGAAAAGTCCACACACACACAAACAGTCATGGCAATGAAGCAAATTTGAATTTGAGAGAGAGAGAGAGCGAAAGACAGAGAAAGGCATGTTGTGGATAGGCATTGGTGCCAGAGAGTGGACAGAGAGAGAAAGAGAGAGCGAGAGAGAGAGAGAGGGCAGGCCCATCTAGTTAGTGGGTTCTGGCAGGCCTGGCACAGACTCTGGCACTAATGCCCATCCATCACGTGTCCATGCAGCTCCAGCAGCTGTGCCAGCCGCTCATACGAGCTCAACAGAGGCCTGTTCACAGAGGAATGCCAGCGCTCAGAGTCCCAGAGCCAGCCAAGCCTGGCCCAACTGGACCGCATAACCCTCCCACCAAACCCAATCACATTACGTGACTCCACTTCCAACCTCGAGCAACCAGCCCATCATGGCGCAATCATTCTGTTGGTTCAGTTTTGATCAGATTTGCCAGAACAGAGCATTAGCATAAGGGGAGTGTATAAGCTGTATATACACTCCCCTAGCCAAAGCCACCTTCTTGTCCTGTATGTGATGACTGCTTGGGCAATACAAGTATCTATTTTTCATACCAATAAAGCACTTTTGGATGAGAGACAGGGGAGAGAGAGACACATGGGGAGAGAGGGAGAGTTTGTGAGAGAGAGAGAGAAGGACAGAAAGAAAGATTTGCAAGTCACTAGCAAGTCTGCCAAATGATTAAGTGACATGAACAGGGAACACAGAATGAGTAGGCGCAAAGGGAGGAATGAGAAGTGATGGAGAGAGGAAGAGAGAGAGCAATGGAGAGAGGAAGAGACACGAGGGGTGGTGGTGGTGGTGGCCAGGGCATTCCACTCCCAGGCTCCTGAGAGAGGGCACTGCTTAGGGGATGGGTGGGGGCGCTGGTGAGGCGACTCGAGGACTGAGAGGAATGCAGGTGTTTCCATACAGCTCCCTCACATGGCTTCTAACACATAGCAGGCAGAAGGAATTGCCTGACCCAACACAGGGAGTAGCGGATGCCGTAGCATGAGCCAGACCTCACTAAAGCCAGCTGCAATATGGGAAGGCATTCTCAGCTCTCTCTCTCTCTCAACATCTCTCCCTTCCCCTTTTTTCTGAAATTACAGAGTCTTTCATGTTATAAACATTTAATCAGCCAAATCACCTCTTCTGCCACCTCCCTCCTCTTCAAATAGACTGTCAACACAGGAACACAGGATGGAAGAGAGAGAGGGTGGGGGGGTGGGGGGTGGAGGACATGAACAGATGGAGACAGCGGAAGATGGGAACAAAAAAAGGAATACAAATCAAGAGTGATGAAGGAGAAGAGGAGAGTGTCAGTGCGAAAGGCGATTAAGTTGGCTGGAAGTCGGATTGAAAGTCGCTCAAGTTAAACCGACTGTGTCAGTAACACCTGCGCCACACAAAGTAGACTTGCATCAAATAAACATGGCAGAAACTATGACTTTGAACATAGTGAGTGAAAATGTGATCTCAAAATACAATTTGAACGCTGTAGCACTACACTGCTTGGGTTGTTCAGCATGACACAAGATGCAGTGTTCATTTTACTGCACAGTGCAGTATTTCCTCTCGTACTGTTAATTGTCTGTTCAGTAAACACACACACATACAGTATACATATATATAGACTATATATATACATGTATATGCAATAATATTAAACATAATGTATGCTGCTCTGTGCACCTCCTTCTGTCCTTGTCTATGGTGAAGAGAGGAGAACATTCCTCCACGCATCAGAGCGGGAGTGAACCTGGTTAATCCTCATGCTCTTATGGCCCTTCTCACACGGACCCCCTCAACATCAAGACCAACACCACACACACACACACACTGTTACCACCCCCCACGACCTGTCACTCACCGCCACACTGGAGGTGAGCCAGCTGGCGCCAGAGCCGCCTTTTTCCCATAATGCCGTGAGAAGCAGGTCATAGTGGAATGCCTCCAATAAGCTGGGATGTGTGGTGCTCCCACTTGTCCTACCTGCTGATAGGTGTGTGTGTGTGTGTGTGTGTGTGTGTGTGTGTGTGTGTGTGTGTGTGTATGTGTGTGTGGGAGTAAGAAGGATAGAGAGTAAGAGAGGGAGTGTTTCAAGCACTCTGTGTTTCTCAGACCTCCAACCGGTTTATTATTTTTCTCACAGCTCTTTTTTGGAATGTGTGTGTGTAGTGTGTTTATGTTAGTGTGTGTGTCTGTGTATAAACGCACCTGTGTGTGCTTGTGTTCCTGTGAAGACACAGCCTCAGAACTCTCTGACTCATCATGATATCCCCATCTCATTGCTCTCACTTTTGAAATTGTCACGAACATGGCTTCTCTCCAAAGCACTGGTTTTAATTTGTGTAGACACTGCATGGAACAGGTCCTCCTCATCCTGCTCCTCCTTCTCCATACTCCTCCATACTCATCATCATGTGCTGGTCATGGGGGAAGGAACATGTTGATGATTGGCTTTTCTAGACTATCTCTCTCTCTCGAGATGCGGCGAGGTGTGAGACTGTCCCCCAAAAGGGTTGGCTACAAATCGGCTGCCAGCATGGATTGTCTGGGGGTTTATGTGAATAGAAAGGCTGTGATCTGTAACTGTGTCTCCCAGAGGACTGTCAGAGAGCTTGTCTTGGAGGGCTGTAGTAGGATATCTGGATATTTTCTAGTAGCGCTGAGGTTGTAAGGCAATACATTTCAGAATAAATACCTTTTGTCTGTACAAGAAGGGCAGATTAAATTTGATGAATTTCTGTGGAACACAGTGAGTGTTGCCGTTGGCTTAAAGAGGCAAAACTGCACAAAATGAGTATGAATATCAAGAGATTCAGCTCAATTCAACCAGTCTTACAGTGCTTAGTTTCCTCACATCTGCTTGGCATTTTGTTTACAAATGGCCTCGGTCCTAACGCAGCCCCCAGGTCTCTTGGTCATCCATATGCATGAGTCCCCCCTGGCCTGTGGTGTGCTGCCTGCCTGATTGAGCGTTACTGCCTGGGCCGGAGGAGATTGGAGCTCTAGGGGCTAATTGCTGCTCGGCACGGAGAGAGAGAGAGAGAGGGAGAGAGAGAGGAAGAGGGAGAGATGGAGAGATGCTAGGATTCCACGCACGACCGTTGACCTCCCCCATCATTGATTTCCTGGCACCTGTGGCCCCCGCAGCCCTATGTGCCTCGCGGTGCAGCTGAATGCTAAAGCACCCCACCCCCCCTCCCCACAACGCCTCAATCGATGATCCCCCCCTGGACCAAACCCCAACATCCATCCTGCTCCTCACCCCATCCTCCATACACCTCCCGCCACCCTCCGGCCTCCCCTCAAACACAGACATGGAGGTGAGAGGAGAGAAGATAGGAGGAAAAAAAGTGTGTGGAAATGAAGCAATGGAAAATAGAGATGCCAAAGAAAACCAGGGCCAGACTAGGTGCCTATCTAGGATGTCTTGGTTTGCCTCTCTCTATTTCTCCCTATCTTCTCGCTCTTCCTCTTTCTCCATCTTTCTCTTTCCATCTCTCCCTCTTTCTTTGTCTCTTCCTCTATTTCTCATTCTCTTTCTCTCTCTCTTCCTCTCTTTCCATGTCTCTGTCAATGTGTTCCTTCATGCTTTCCATCCTCCATCACTTCTGTGACACTGATACATCCAGCTTTTCAAAGCCGTCAAAGGCCCATACACTCAGAACTTCAATCCAGTGGGTACCACAAGCACACACACACACAAACACACACACACACACACACACACACACACACACACACACACACACACACACACACACACACATACACACACACACACTCGCACACAAGTCAATGATGGTATTCTCTTCTCAAAGAGCTCTTTCTCTGTTTGTGGCACAATGGTGTCCATGGGCTCAGGGCTCATCCCAGTTTAATAAATGCCTTTTGTACTGTGAATCTTTTATTTTTTTTAAGAAAGCACAGAGGGGTGGGGAGGGGTGAATGACGACAAGAGATAAGAGAGGCATCGGCAACAAACACCCGAGAATCAGAGCCAGTGCTCTTCAGATGGATGGAGAGATGGCACTTAGGTTAAAAGGAGCAAAGGAAAAGAGGAGAAGAGGGGAGGGGATAGAAGAGAGGAGGAGAGGAGAATCCTCACATTCATTGATTTCCTCAGCAAGGCAGAATCACATAGAATGTCAAGCAGCTGCGGCCCGAGACACACCCGGGCTGGAAAGTGCCCTTTAGATGTCTATGCTGACGGCCATGCTGAACGAGAGACACAAATCCTTTAATAGGAGACTGCTGATCACCTTTGGCTACGTGACAACGAGCATTAGTTGAACATGAAAATTGATCCAATTAGCGTACGGAATGGATGAGCCAGGAGATATCCTGTGATTGAGGAGTGGCATTTGCTAACTCTGTAGTGTGGGCAGGGTTGGGAGGATAACTTTAAAAATGTATTCCGATACAATTACTGATTACCTGTTAAAAATTGAATTTAGTAACCTTATCCAAGTATCACACTATTAACGTAAAGTTACTTGATTACTTTCCGTTACTTTTGGATTTCCTGAATGCCAAATGTGCAAATGAAGACAACAGAAAAGAGACATCAATAGCCTTATCCACTGTATATTGGTGGTGTTCTCCATTTTGATGTCTTTAATGGATATAAATGCTGAAAAACATTGGTCCAACCTAGAAGACAAAGGACCAGGGGCCAATGAGCTCAGCGGGCCCCTAAGCCAGAGCCTCTCCATGAAGTCGCTGTTATGTATCTCTTATTTGTGGTTGAAAAAGGTGTATTTTGTTAATTTGCTTATGGCTTTAATTGAGTGTACCTGTGCTGTGCACCAGGGACGTAAATAGACAATGCAGCCTGCGCAGAAGGTTTGCAGTCAGACCCTGCTTTTTTTGCATGTACAGATATGCAATGAAGATTGCTGGATAATATGTATCTTGTCAAGACTCTATTTGATCATGTGACGAGACAATACGATATAGCTAGTTTAGGCGCAGAATCTGAACGTCAAGACCTACAAGCTGACTGAGCACAGCCAGAGGCACAGTACACTTGCTGAACAATGCCTCTCAAACATAAAAGTGGTAATGCATGATTTGCTCTTTCAATGGACAGGATAGGCAGCCCATTCAGCCTCTCCTGCCCCATGCTGCTCAGGTAGGTCTTAATCAGTTTCAATTTGGAAAAAAATCACTCGGCTGTTGCCCTGTCACATGTAATGTCAGAAACAATAGCAGGGCACTGAAGGTGGATGTTATGTGGTAAAATTTGACCTGTTTACTTTCCCAATACGATAGCCAAAGTATCTAATTTGACAGTTAAATCCAACACATTGTTGGTAAAATATATATGGCTAATGGTGTTTGTGTGTGTGTGCACGTGTTTTGAGGGGGGGGGGGGCTTTAAAATGTCCAGGCCCAGGGGCCCGTGGTTTCTTAATCCGTCCATGCATGCCTTTCATGAAGTGGTTGTGCTATCCACAAACGCCTCTTTAAAGGGCATACACCAGCTTTTTCAGATGACATACTTTCTGCTTTTGTGCAATAGTAGTGCTTTATAAAAAACATCTGCTGTGACTGGGGTCCCACTTATTACTGAGGAAAGGTACTTATTATGCTACAAATATTTAAATGTACTATATTGTCATAGCTATGTGTTAGACAACAAACTGAACTCATTACTAAATATGTAAAGCTCTTTTTATGTGCCACTGTATTGATTGGGATGTCAGGATTTCCTTTTTGGGCCCAAATACTAGGGTGACCAGACGTCCTCTTTTACCCGGACATGCTCTCTTTTCGAGACCTAAAAAATGCGTCCGGCAGGGATTCCAAAATTGTACAGGATTTTGCCTTGTCGGATATTTGTGTTTCTCTGGGTCTTTTACAAACTAGTTTTTACGCCCTTACAAGTTTTGGAAAGGGTATCTCCCTTAAGTTCCACCTTCTTGCGCAACCTCTGACTGTAGAGAGAACTGTCATTGGTCGACCGCCCTCTCAGTTTTGCCAGACGCACATGAATTATCCTCCAAAGGCGATAATTTTCAGCATTTGGTACGATACTTCGCCATATCCAATCTGGCAACAGTGAGCACCTTGCCGCTTCCACTAGCTACCACTATCTTTTCCACATGCAGATGTCATGTGCTGTTATGAACAATGCAACTAGTGACTAGTTGCATTGTTTACAACAGCACATTACACAGATGTCATGTGCTGTTGTAAACAATACAACTAGTGCCTTTGCAACTAGTGACTAGTTGCATTGTTTACAACAGCACATGACATCTGCATGTGGAAAAGATGGCAAAACCTCGTTGCGGGGGGAGGGGGCGGGGTCACCTGTATGCTCTACACTACCACGCCCACTCCCCCGTGACTAATTGTCCTTTTTCTCCAACTCAAATATGGTCACCCTACCAAATACAGCATTTCATTAATTTACTAGTGAATCACACATCATTTGCGACAACACAGAAGAAAGTATGAACCATAGAAAATAAAACTAAACCGGTCATCCATCACTTTTCATACCCATAGTTGAACACTCTCTCACTGGCAACAGTTTTTACAAACAAATACCTTGCATGATTTTACAATTTTTGCCCAATCCCCTTTGCAACATAGCGTGGGAACTGCTGGGCGGAAATGTGAACTAGCTAGTTTGTTGCATTGAAGGAAAATGGGCATGAGGGCCGTCTGATTGTGGTTTGATGTGTGCATATATGTCACGCCTGTGCTGAACTCTGCTCCTGCCACGCTTCCTTCGACTTCAACTCACGCACCTCCGTCTCATTCACTATTACTGGAGTACTAATCACGCACACGTGTCACCTTTCTACTGAAACCCTTCACTCCGTACCTACATTGTAAGTGCACAACCACAGTTTACAAAGCATAGGCTAATACAAAATAAAATCATTCAAATCATTTAGAACATTCACAGTATTTTTAATGAATCAAGTGTCCACTTTCTGAACTGTCAAAGATCACGCGGAAACTTCAATTAAACTGCCACGAACATATTTCGGTTAGAGGTTTGTGTTCTATTAAACAAGCTCATTCCAGTTATCACAGTCCACCTTTTCCATTACTTTTGTATGCATGTAATACTGACAGGTAAGCGAAACCAACTTTAACCTTAGGTAACTGGACGTCTGTGTAGACCAGGGATGCCAGGGTGAAATTGGACAGGGGGCCAGATTTTTTTCAAGTGAGATCTCAGGGGGCCGGATTACACTTTCGGACTGAAAAGGCCAAATAGGCCAAACTGACTTTACTTCCCAAAATAAAAACTGTTCCGTCCATCTTTCCTGAAAGATGCGACCTTCAGTGTCAACCTTCCTCTTTTTTGAAAACGACATCTCGATCAGCACTACCGGGGCTGCTTCAGCTGAGGCGGGAAGCAGCAACAGACCAACTGCGTTAAGTTCCAGCGAAAATGTAATGTTTTAAAAAAAAAAAAAGAAATTCTCCCCTTATCACCCACGGGCCAAATGTGACGTACAGTCGACAGATTACACTGAAAAAAACAAAAAAAATGAATTTGATAAAAATGTAATTAAAAAATAAATTCTCCCCTTATCATCCGTGGGCCGGGTGTGATGTACAATCGGGCCGAATGCGGCCCGCGGGCCGTAACCCTGGCACCACTGGTGTAGACGTTAGCAGTGTTGGTCTTGCCTGTAAATGTCTCGTGAAATTTGAGGTGGAGTCCTTGGATAACAACAGTATTTTTTATCGCGGGGAGCCAAAAGATGCACTGCACTGTTATTTTCTTCCCACTTTCAGCTTCGAGGACAAAGTAGTGTCGATATTTCCAGACAGGGAAAGCATTTTTTGAACTCGAAGTCATCATATGGAATTGCAGTTTTCTTTGATGTCTTCTTGTGACGTGTTGTAAAGTGGGCATGTGGATGATAGTATAATGTTCTGCACTTTAAAATACATTTGTAATCCTGTTAATAATCCCAATTTTTGATAAAAGTATCTGAAATCTAATTACGTCTTCTTTTTATAACTGTACCGGAATACAGTTACACTTTTTTTGTGCTGTATACTATTTACATAAAGCCGTTCCATGTATTCCGTTACTCTCCAAGCCAGTGTGTGGGTGAGAGAGAGACTTAAAAGTGGTATGTGTGTGTGGACTTTTTGGTGTAGTGTCCTCTGCAACGCCCATGCACCTCTGATTAAAACATGCCTGTTTTTTTTTTGTAAAATCAGATAAGAGGTTGGAAATGATATTCTGTGTAATCTCCTGTTGCCCCAGTTACTACAAACGCAAAGAGGGAGAGTCACCAGAGGTCACATACTGGAGTGTATGTGAGGTCACTCGGATGAGAGTGCTATGTCATGAGCACACAGTTGCTCCTAAAATAAGCCAAAGATGTAATTTTACTCTCTGAGTGCTGCCAAACAAGATGGCACTGACCACTGGAAGGAAATAAAAGTTGATAATACCTGAGATGGGAATATGCTACATATAATGTCTTATAAATTAGCTTGAAGGCCAACTGCAGTGAGTAGATTGTCTTTGTGAATAAGATGGCACTGACCGACGAAAGGAAACTCTTTAC
Source organism: Sprattus sprattus (assembly GCF_963457725.1). Classification (NCBI taxonomy): domain Eukaryota; kingdom Metazoa; phylum Chordata; class Actinopteri; order Clupeiformes; family Clupeidae; genus Sprattus; species Sprattus sprattus. Next base: position 18,477,245 of record NC_137923.1, read on the forward strand.
TTTGCCATAGATGGGTCTATAGTCAGGACTGTCTTCCTGGATTGTGTGGGTGAATGCCACTGGTGGTTGGTGTAAGATGGTTTTCACAAAAACCACTGGAGCCCTGTGCCTCTATGTGTGCTGTGCTTTTGTTTATTTGTTTTTCTGGAAGATTCCGTCACAATCATCAGGTTTACTGATGATCAGGCACTAGTGGGAGTATTGGTGATGTACAATCTTGATAAGTGACAGTGAATACTGCTTAGCCAGTTGCCTCACAGTATCAGTCTTAAGATGACCGTACATCTCTTTTCCTGACTCTTAGCATTTGCATCTCATAGCATGGTTTAAAGGTCTGGCAGATTTTGTCTGTACTCACTAGACCACTACATTCACAGTCTGATACATGCCCAAATATCTTGACCTCCGCATCCATATCTCCGAAGATAAGAGCACCTCTCTGGCATTTAAGCGTTGATTATTCCAGTAGTGTAAGTATTCCCGTCTGCTGAAAGAAGCAGGCTTTTATCTTGATCCATCTCTGGCCCCCTGTGACCTCCTTGGGTTCTGCCACCGGGGGAGAGGTCTGGGAGAGGCAGTGGAGGGCCTGCCTGCCTGCCTGCCAGCTCTCCTGTGGGGCTTTGAGGGTGAGTAATGTCCAGTGTCAGCACCTAGACAGGGACCCTCTTTAAATAATGCATCCAGCCTTTAGACCAGCTGAACTGCCTCACACACACACACACTGAGACAGTGACAGAAAGAGAGAGGGAAAAAGAGAAAGAGAGAGGGAGAGCACGAGAGACAGGGAGAGAGAGAGTGAGAGTGTGCTTGTGAGAGAGAGAGAGAGAGCAGGAGAGAGAGAGTCATATTTCTTTTCTGTACCTTGCTGCTTATAGACATATGGCCTCCTCACTTTGTTTGGCTATTAGGAAAATGACACAATAACCTTTAATGAAAGAACTGACAGAGTCGGCGTGGGAGGAAATATCAACAGGCTATTCACAGTAAATGCCAGCACAGCTTATTGTTGCTCGCTTAGGGAGAGCCGTGGAAAAGCTTGCATCCGTAATGCGCTCCTTTTAAAGAATAAACCACAACATTTGTGAGCCGAGTGATTAATTCATTTGAGTCATTAGAGATCCAATGAGAGGATTAGCAGTGAAGTAACAGATTTCACAGTGAGTGAGGGAGACATGACTAATGCCAAGCTCTGCACATCTTTTCCCCACAGTGGCTTCTCTCAGCGCATTTGAATGTGCAGCCAGGAATTCTGGTGAAAGGTTGATGATATTTTAGTTCGACAGCCATTCAAATAAGACCCATGATGCTCCTGTGCTCCTGAAGCGACATGTTGATTGGCTGGATTTGTTTATGGCTCAGTTCAAACAACTTCCTTTGTTTGCTATTTCCAGAGCCACCTCCTTTAATCCACCCAGCAAGGGTCCATGTTAACCCGTGACGGCCCATTACCTGTAACATTAGGTCTGATCCACCTCCTGGAGTGGACAGGTGGACTGTAGGTCACAGATTTACTCCGCTATCAAGAGATGGATGGATGGACGTGAATCAATCAATGTTAAGAGTAGGAGGAAAAGGTACAAAGTCATGAAGGAGTGACTGAGATGAGAAAGAGACAGACTGAGAGAAAATCTGTCTCTCCCTACCGTCCCAACTGCGGTCCCTTTAGAGGTCATCTGCAGACACTGGCCTCTGGGCTATTAGAGTCATTCATGACGTCCTCTATTTTCATTTAATAAAGACCAAAGTAAGCCCAGATTCCTGTGGGATTCGGGCATATTGCACTGCAGAGTGGACTTTCTCTCTCTCTGCTTTATTGTGGTCATATTTTTTGTTTTGTTTTTTCTCGAAGAGAAAGAGAGAGAGAGAGATTTTAATGAGTTGCCTGAGGGGTGTGTTGTATTGGACAGGGGACCTCATCTTGGTTTGGACAGAATTGAAGCGGAATTGAGTGTGTGCATGTCTGCTGCTTACAGTACTGTCACACAAGTGTAGGAATGTGGTATTGCATAAGGTACTGTTGACTGTGGCGATCTGCAGAATACAGCCCCATAAATATCCGACAGGGCTCATAACTCTAAAACAAATGGAAACATGCTGTCAACACAGTCTGGTTTGTGTATGTGTTAATGCCACATATGAATTGGTTGTAACTAAATAAAATAAGGCATACAATTCACTGACTGTATGTTTTTATTCATTGGACACATTGTGGTCAAGCTACGTTGTAAAATTGAGCCCAGAATGGTTTGGAAGCTGAGAGATGGGTTAAAGTAGAACTGATTCCACACACACACACACACACACACACACACACACACACACACACACACACACACACACTACATCCTATATCACTCCCCCACTCCTCTGCTCCCTAGTCTGGGGGAGGGATCACTGCCCCAGCCCCTGGTAGGCAGTGTGTGGGGGTCTCGCCTTGTGGTGGGGCCAGGAGACTGACCTTCTCTATTTGCCTCCAGGAAGCTGCGGGCTAAACATATTCGTCCGTCTGTTCGTCAACAGAGCGAGGCCATGGCATGCTCCGGAGAGGCAGCCAGGAATAGGGCAGCGGGCCCAGAGCAGCACAGCACAGCACAGCACAGCACAGCACGGCAGCAGAGGCACTGATAGGCCAGGAATCGCCAGTATTTATGGACAAATAATTACCAATGTCAGCTAGCAACGGCTAGCATTAGCCTGGCTTAAGACACCCAACGGAATAATCTGTTGCCATGGAGATTTGTCCTGTGCCCCACCCATTGTGAGCCTCATTCAGTTATTAGCCTCATCATCATTAATGTAATAATACACCTACTCATCATCATCATCAACGGCAGCTAAATCTTCATCACAGATGCTCGTTTGAGCCCGTGCTGACAGGATTGCATGTGACAGGTCCTGTTTCGGGAGCCAAACTGTAAAGCTCTCCCACTGAAAGGGATCATTTTTTTTTGGTGGTGGTGGGGGGGTTGCTCACTTGTGAAAGTTTCCTGGATGCCTCCAAGGGCAGGGCCACAGACAAGCCACTCAGTTCACTCAGCTCCTGAAGCCCCAGAGCTGAGCGTGCTGTGACTCAGTGGCTCTGGCAAACACAATCATCCAGTCCAAGGCCACATCCTGACATTTATATGGATCGCCTTCAACTGGGGCTCATTGTGCTTGCACAAGTGATCTATGTGTTGCATCATCTCCCCGGCGCATGACGCAGGCCGAGGGCCTCTCTGAATCAGATCTCCTAAATGAGAGCGCTCACACACACTGCAATGATAACAAACCAGTGCCATTGTCCTTCAGCCTCGGCTCTAACTACTGTCAGCGCTCGGCTGAAAGGCGCAGGTAGACAGGCCGCGGTTTTCTCCACAGTTGGCTTTTGATCCAGAGAGCGCTTCATTTCGTAAAAAACCCTCCCTAATGGTTTTCCAAAAGTGCTATTTTGAATGGCACTCTAACCAGTGCGAGAATGAAGGGCAAAGTGTTTGTGGGCATTCGCTGCTGAGTCTTGACTGAGGTTCTGTTTAAAGTTTGGTGCCTCTGCAAGAGGGGAAAAGAACCTGAGGCAAGGCCAGATTAGGGCAGGGAGTGGCGGAGTTAAGGGAGGGAGGAGGCCGTATCAAGAGTGAGTACACACTGGGATCCATTTCAGACATTTCAAAGCGTGAAAGTCCCTTCGGCTCCTTTGAGAGAGTGGAGAGGAAGACCCTCTGCCCCAGCTGATCATCCATCTCCCTCTCTCTCTCTCTCTCTCTCTGGAGTTATTTTAGAAGCAAGTCTCACTTTAGCGGTTCAGAGGCGACACCGTTGGCTCCTCTATTAGCTCGGGTTCTCGTCTGGGCCGAGGGCCGTGGCTGGGGGGGAATGCAGACTGGGCCGTCAGCATTTCTGATGGTAGGGGTATATGTGATCCACACCGCCACGGCCAGCTACAGAAATAACAGGCCCAAGAAAAGAAGACCAGAGACAGAGAGGCTGGTGAGAGAGAGACAGAGCGAGAGAAAGAGAGAGAGAGAGAGAGAGAGAGAGAGCAATCTGGGAGGAGGAGGAGGAGAGGGGAAGGAATAAGACAGGATATGGAAATTATTAAAAAAAAAATGAAAAAAGATTAAATGTGTGAGACAGATATTTTTGGAGCAGGATGCACAGGATTGTGGAGACATAAAACACTGAATAATGATGTCTGTTAAAGCAGGGCTGTGCCAACTACAAGAGGAGATGCGGGTGCCCTGCACTTGTTAATTTGCTGTGGAGTTTTTGTCTTTATTAAACCAGACAGGTCATAGTCAGAGCCACAACACAACATCTCACCCGCTAAATGCTGGGTGGTCTTCCTGTGCAGAACCTGTTACGGTTGTGATTCACCGAGGTCTCGGTTTCCCTCTCTCCCCATGCACTACCCATTGCCCCCTTCCCCTCCCCTCCCCTCCCCCCAACCCCCCATCCTCAACTAAACACCCCACGGCTTGACAGAGCACTGGGCTCCTCAGCCAGGCTGACACAAACACATTTAGCCAGCACTAATGGACTCACTATCGACCATAACAAACCCACTTACCTTGACATGCTGTTCACCTGGCCGGTTGGCCACAGGGTCCCAGGTTGGGCCTAGCAGCTAAAAGCCTTATGTCACTCCCCAGAATATCAGGACTTTGCATCTCTCTGCGGGAATGGTTGGGTCCAAAAGCTAACATACCAAAATGGTTAACAGCCTAGTGTGGAAAACAACCGTTTTGAAATGACATAAAGGTAACAGATTACAAGTTACCCTGTTAAAAATGTAATGAGTATTATGTTAATTACTTCATCAGAGTAATGTCACTTATAACATATGATTACTTTCATTTTGTATTAGCAGATATGTAAGAGGCGGTGCAAATTCAAACAAGATAACCAATCAAAAAACAACGCCCAGAATTTGAGCACATATAGGCCTACTGCCAAATTAATGCAGCTTGTCTAGACGGTGAAAAGATATAAAGCAACGGAATGTTCTATTTTACATATAAACTCTGCATTTAAAGCTTTTTACCAAAAATAATACATTCAGATGTTAACCCCTTTGTAATCACCAACATTTTGATTAGTAACTGTAGTTTAATATTTTTTCTCAGTAACTGTAACTGATTACGGAACTCAATCACCGTTGGCAGTCACTGGACAAAATCTTCATATGTGGAAAAGAGTGAGACAAGGAGACATCACTTTATAGATTTATTTGAAATATCCATAATGTCTAGAAATAATGTCTTGCCAATACAGCTTGGTTCCAAACCTATCGCAAACTGTCCACATTGCAAACGCTTCAGCTAGGGTAAGGCTTTTTAAAGGTTGCCCCACATGACCACTTGCCTTCGATGTGGGGGGCTGGGGGGGGTAGGGGGGTGGGGTGAATGACACTGGGAGGAGTGCTTTGGCATGTACGGCAGCCTGCCATAAAATGCTGAGTCACTGTACCTTAACCAAACTCAGCCACCAGCCAAAGCTCTCTATAGCCAAATACTGAACATTATCACTATAAACTGCTGAGAGAGAGAGAGAGAGAGAGAGAGAGAGAGAGAGAGAAGAGGGGTTGACAATCTGTCCTGACTATCCCAAGTTTGTCGGCACACCTTATGTCACCAGAGGTCGAAGGGGATGTTTCTTAGTGAGTGTCCCCATCTGTCACCACAAGGTGTATGTCCGTGTGTGTGTGTGTGTATGTGTGATGGGGCTGTGACTCACACAGTGACTGATCTGATCCGGCCCACCCTCCCTCTCTCATCTCAATATGCTATCAATCGGCCCCATGGGGGAAGCTGTCAGATCCTCTCCCAGTCAGTCAGTCAGTGAGCTGGGGAGCCCCAGGGGGGTGTGCTGCCTGCTAACCGGGGGCTGCTTCTCCAGCGACAGGGTGCATTGTTGCGGGGGCGAGTGGTTACGCAAACCAAACAAGTTTCATCGATTGCAAACTCCCACCAGGCAAGGTGAGGCTGGAGGAGATGGCGTGAGGAGCCACATAGTGTGGTCGTGATGGTGAGGGGAGGTGCTTTTCCCGGGACAGACTGAGGGTACGGGGGTAAGCCTGCACTTAATCATTTTTAATTAAAACACTAGCTTTAAGCCTCACAGGTAATTGAGCAACAAATGGGTTTTGTGTGATTCAAGATGACAGTTGGCAGTGGTAAACATGCCCAGGTTGTCAGTCATCTGATTTCATGGCTGAGGTGAAAAGAGAGACAGAAAGAGAGAGAGAGAGACAGGCAGAGAGAGAGAGAACACTCCTCATCTCACTGGATGGTGTGTTCTGTCATGTCCTGCGGTCTCTGCTTAAGATTCATGCTTCCAACTTGACGACGACCCACAGGAGGCAGAGGCTCCAGCACTCGGCTCAGAACAAGTGCATTCATCTGAGCACAGGCCTGCTCCCCTTCTCCCCCGGAATTAAAATGGTGACATTTGGTACAGAGTGGGAAAACCTCAGAGGGCTCCCTCTAAATTAGAGGAGCATTAAGTGGGCTGATTTCTGCAGATGGAATCAAAAGAAATAGCAAACCGTGAAAAAGCCTTACCACCAGGTCACCTACTGTCACACTCGACCTTTTACAATATAAAAGAAAGCAAAAAAAAAAAAAAAGAAACATATAACAAACAGTGAGAGACTTAAAATATATACATTTTTTACACATGCTATAATAAGTGTTCTTTGTGCATTCGATGCGAGTTAAGGACAACAATGAGAGATGTAGTTGGATGGATCACTCTGCGTGGCTTGGTTCGCTGATCACGGCCAGTGGGAAGCAGCACGCCTGAAAGAGTCGAGACCTGTTCTCTACCTCACCAAAACTGTGCAGAGCAAAGGCTTGTGGGATTACAGTCTCCTGGTGCAGAGCCCTTTTTTTTATCAGAGGACACCTTTCTTATGTATCAGACACTGACAGGGAAATAAAGGCTTATATTCACATCGATGCTTACATTCAACCAGTTCGTTTCAGATGTGGGAAACTGTACAAAACCACCATTGTCTCCTTTAGACCTCCGTCTCCCCCCCCCCCCCCTCCCCCCATTCCACACACCCCCACACACACATACACACACACACACATCCTCCCCTATCATCTCACACAGACATTCACCTCCACGGAGATTACACACATATACACTCAAGACATGGATATTCACACGACAAACTGCATTATAAAAATACATACAACAGCTGGTGAAAAAATACTGTACCATGTACACTTTTCTGAATTAGCATCATTATGAGATCCTTAACAGCCGACGAACCGATTCTTTATGATGAGCACATGGTATGTAGATAAGAGTATGTATCCATTCTTATAAGATAAGAAGGCAAAAGCTCTATTGTAATGTATGTATAAGTCATGAAATATATGATATGCTATGGATCTGGAGAGAGTTATGCATCTGTGTCTTTTTTATCAGCACTTTCAAACACCTCAGAGCCTCACTGCGATGCTGTTCCTCGGTGAAAGCACAAGTCAGGGGGAGCTTTTCTTTTCATTGTTACAAGCAGGGTGAGGATTAGCCTTGCTAGCAAGTGGAGAGAGGGAATTTTCTGACTGACTAAAGTTTTTCTATACAAACTAAGAAAATGACTTCAAAAAACAAACAAACAAACAAACAAACAGGAGGAGTTGTTGCATTTCTGCATAGCGTTACAACAAAACCTAAAGTCCTGTTTTTGTGATAAGGAAAACGTTGATGCACTGGCCTCTGCAACATTGAGTTGTTGTTGTTGTTGTTGCTGGCTGAAGAAACGATTAAGAGACACCCCAGGCAGGCAGTAACCGACTGTGAGCCAGACATGGCCCAGACTTGGGCCTGAATCTGAGCAGGGAAGGACCCACTCCAGAGTCTGATACAGTCTACTGGGACTGTCTTTAAGCCTTTGGAAGTCATTCCTGAATTATTCCGTACAGATCTAGAATTTCAGAATAACGGTTGCTTGAGTTCATTATTACATCAAATAGAACCTTCAGTTAGCAACATTGTAATTACATGTGTGTGGTGGTACTCCTCAAAATTTGAGAAAGTGCTGTATCATCTTTGAAATCTAACTAATAATAATTAACACACATTATTACTATTCCATCTGAAACCTCAGAATTTCATTTTCCGTGAGTGGCTTTTTTTAAATGTCATGTTTAATCGCAGAGGATTAAGTGTGACTCCTTGTGTTGTTTAGTGCAATTTGTCAACGTTCAGGTTCATCCAGTCAAGGAGAGGTGATGAATTTCCCTTCTTTTCTTACTTAAGTGGGTGCAGGGACATTGCAGGGTTTCATTGCAGGGGTAAAAGATAGCTTTAGGTTTCAGGTTTTAAAAGCATGGCAAACAACCATGCGGGAGAATGTGTCTGAACGCACAGAAGCCAGTGTGTGTGTGTGTGTGTGTGTGTGTGTGTGTGTGTGTGTGTGTGTGTGTGTGTGTGTGTGTGTGTGTGTGTGTGTGTGAATGTGTGTGTGTGTGTGCAATTTTGAGAAACTGTGAAAATGCTAATTCACCGTGATATTAAGTCTACTGACAATCCCTCCAGGGTATGTGTATGTGTGTGTCTTGAGAAAGTGTGTGCATTTAAGTGTGTATGTGCGTTTGTGTGTGTGCGTGCGTGTGAAAAAAAGCTCTCATCATGAAATAGTGATAACATTCTGCTGCTGAATAAGCATGCACAGACACCAGAGGGATTCAGGATGATAGCCTTCCATTTCCTGAACCGATGATGAGTGATTATTTAACAGATTTATCACGCATTCCATTATCTCGCGGGCCAACCAAATAAAAGGAGTTCAAATGCATAGAGTTAGCTCCCTCCGCCATTTCTGCTGACGCCCAGAGGAAGACAGTGCAAAAATCTTGGCCTTAACATGGGGGGGGGGTGGTACAAACATGTAAATGAAAAGTAATGCAGTAAAAACTATTTTTCAGGTTTTCAGTGCTTACAGAGGCGAACTGTAGGTGAAGTAAGGGTGAGTAGGTTTGGGTGTGTATGTTTGTGAAAATAAATGTGTGTCTGTGTGTGTGTCTTTTTAGAACGGAAGCATCTTTTTGTTTTGGGGTGGGGTTGATGGTTAGAGCAGACAATGCCCTGATAGCTCATCTCACCTCACCAGGCCTGAGGAACAGGGGTGAGTACTGTGCGCAGTGCTTAAAGCAGGAAGAGAGTTGGAGGCTGTCACAGCCCCAGGGAAAAATGGCTGCCGGTCTCAAGCCAACCAGGAGCAGGCTAGATTAAGCAGCAGGTTAAGTGAGAATCTGCCCGAGCGCGTGCGTGCACACACACACGTGAACCCAAAGCAATAACAAAAATAAAACACAAACCAGGAAAGAAGAAAAAGAAAAAAAAAACACAACCAATGCTCCCACCCAGCCCCCTTTCTCAGTCCAGTTCACCACCTGCAGAACACCTCTCGACCATCCCGCTCTACCGCAGGAGAGATACCCACAGATAAGTGTTTGTATGTATAGTGTCTGTGTGCGTGTGTGAGAGAGAGATTGTTTGTGTGTATGTGAAAGAGAGAGATTATGTGCATGTGAGCGTGGGGTGTGTTTGTGTGAATTAGGGCATGGTTCACTGAGGCACCAGCAGGAGCACCAGAAGCAGCGTGGCAAGCAGGGAAGGTGGGGAGACAGCCACTGACGCTCCTGACCTCCCTTTCACCCGCACCACCGGAGGACGTTCTGCGGACGAACCTGGAGAGCTACCCTGCTGGACCACACCACCGGACACGTCAGGGCCCTCCCTATGGGCTGCAGAGAAAATGTGAGAGAGGGAGAGAGAGAGAAAGTTCTGAATTTTCACAAAAAAACTTTGTTGTCTATATTTAACACAAAAAACACAACATCAAACAGCACAAGCAAAAAAACTAAAAGAGAAACATGAAAAAAGAAGGAGGAGGGAGGGACAGTGAGAGACAGAGGGAGACATATCTTCCCTTTATTGGAACATGTCTCTCAGGACACACTGAATGAGGAAAGAGAGCGAGAGAGAGAGAGAAAGAGAGAAAGAGAGGGGGGACACGGCTGATATGTGCTTCCGTGTTATATGATGGGTTACTCAAGTTCATAATATTCAGACAAAGAAGTAGATAGTTATTTACCGAAATTGTGCAAACGATTACTACAGAAAATGCATAATGCATGAATTCGTTTAGCCGAGCTGCTATGCACCCTCGTCAGTAGGTGTTCTCCTTTTTTCCATTTTTGACTTTGGACACTGAACGCGTCCACAACACATCTCACTCACAGCGACATCCTGACACTGCTGATTACTGATCCGCACCTCTCCGGCCTGATTTTTTTGCTTGAGCTCAGATTAATGGAACTGGTTTGATCGTAGCCTCTCTCCTTGTTGCTTCATCCCTACAGTGACAGTGATATGCCCGAAGATATTTACCTCACACTAGTGCTCTACCATTTCTCACTTCCACAAAACACACAGTACAAACACAGTCTGTCAGTAGTGTATTATCAGTATGTCTGAGGAAGGTACTGGGGTATCTGACGCACAGTACATTGTGTGATGACGACTGCAATGTTGCTACAGAACAACTGTAGCCTGAAGCTTCTGTGTGTTTTTCACACAGATACACACAAATATGCACATGCACAGACAGACACTTCACATACATAACACTACTGTGTTTGCTGACCCAGGATCAAACGAGGTTACCACTGCTTACTACCACTGCCAACACCACTGCTGTCACACGCACCAACGCACTCTCTCTCTCTCTCACACACACACACACACACACACACACACACACACACACACACTGATGCGTTTTTCACACATGCACATAGACAGACAAACTCTCCACACATACAACATTACCACACACACACACAAACACACTATTAACCACACACGGACAAATGGCTGACTGTCAGGCTGGCCCTCTGGCCTATAACGGACAGCTCTCCAAATGTCATTACAGCCAATCACACATAAATCTGCCAAATAGGTTGGGCAGACATTCTCCCTCCCACCCCGACCCTCTCAAACATGACTCCATCATCCTTCTGACATCAGTGCTCCTCAACCCTCGTTCAACCCTTCCTGACTTAAGAGCTCCCACAGGTTCTCCCTTCTCCCTTCTCACTCGCTATTTTATTTCTCTCTCTGGCTCTCACTCTTTCTCTCTCTCTCTCGCTCCCTCTCTCTTTTTGTCTCTCCCTCA
>NC_137923.1:18503417-18548417 GCF_963457725.1 Sprattus sprattus
CAACAACAACAAAACTGCATGTAGCCTAAGTTCAGAGGTCCAGCATTGCGACTGTTTGAGATATACACAAAGAATATGTGGGCACTTTGAGTGGGTGAGTCGGCCTACACCACAGTAACATCAACTGCGGCTCATATCTTTAGCTAAGTTTCTCTATATGGCTTGTCACACTATAAAAGTGTGCAAAAATATGCTTAATGTAAAAATATACATTTTCATTTTTTTCATCGTTATTTTACCCAGTCCTTTGCAGCGGGTATCACAGCCACTTAGGCTCAGAAAAATGCAGCCAGACACTAACCGCACGTTGTCCAATCATCATCTATAATTGACCTGGGAAAATCCCTGAAAATGTCTGCCTCCAGACAATAGCGTGTGCGTGATGGCCCACTGCAAGCAGCAGTCCAGTCCAGTGCGCTTAATGGTGATGAAGATAAACACAGAAACACATTTCTTATTCTTTAATGAGTCTCATCCCGGCCACCCCCTCTGGGAGCAGACGGCACGGCGTGGTTGTGCAGGCAAGCGTTTCCGTTGTGTGACGAGCGTTAGCGGTTATTAAATATAATAGTGCACGGGGCTGCCTATGGCTACACTTCAGAGGCATATGTTCTAATTAGCAGCTTTAGCGTCAGTAAGACCACTGTGCATAATTTATGCAAAATGAAAGAGAGGGAGGGAAGGGAAGGGAAAAAGGGAGGGAAGGGAAAAAGAAAGACATGCATTTGAGTTCATCTCCAGGAGAGATATAGAGGGAGAGATGGATGAAAAGAGAAGGAAATGGGGGAAAAATAGCGAGAGGGGATGACAGAAAGCAAATGTGTGTGTGAGAAAGAAAGTGGGAGAGAGTGATAGAGAGTAAAACAGAGAGGGAGAGTACGTGTGTGTATGAGTTTGAAAGAGAGAGAGAATGAGAGAGCAGGTGAAAGAGAGAGAGAAAGAAAGAGAGAATGAGAGAGAAAGAAAGAGAGAGATAGATAGAAGGACAAGGATGGTGTGTGTGTGTGTGTGTGTGTGTGGGTGAGTGTGTTAGAGTGATAGAAATCAAGGGAGGGAGGGGTAAATTAATGTTTTCTGCACGGCTGGATGGGAGCAGAGGCACATTACCCATGATTCCTGCAAACCATCACGCCAGTGTGCACCTGCACCGGTTTGTGCCATCTGTCACGTCTGACATCAACACCAACAATCAGCCTTCCCACTTTGCATCCAAGCAAAACAAGTACAAGTAAAGTGAAGCAAACAAACACATCGAAACTTCCAAACAACAAGCGTCTCTACAACTCAGAGTCTCAGACTCAGGCCAAAAACACGAGACATTATTGAACCAACTAAATGTAATAAATATTCCGGCAAGTCATTACTGGGGAGTATCATTAACTAGCACCACAACGCGTGAAAAATATCCACCACTGATGTTGCTCCTGCTCAGCCAAAAGGCCCGGGGCATAATCATGGCTTCTGCATGCAGTAAACACCGGGAACTGATTTCACCAGAAGGAGAGTCTGTGTCTGATGAGACAACGCCCGTTCCCGTAAACAGATGCCCCACCTAATCGAAGACAGATCATGATAAAAATGACTCCCACTTATTGTGATTCATTTTTAATGCTGCTTGCCCTGGCAGCTCAAAGGCATGTGTGGGATTTTTGTGATTAAACAAACAAATAGGGAGGCAAAGACATACACACACAACTACACCAATGCACACCAACACACCATAGCACACACGCACATGCACACACACACACAACACGCACGCACGCATGCACGCACGCACACACACACACACACACACACATTCACACATTTAACTCACACAAACACATAAACCGCTACACAGGGCGATGGTGACAGTAGGGCTGTTCAGGGTCTACTCCATTACACCAGGCTGCTCCGCAGTTGTTTCATCTGCAGGTCGTACCTCACGTCTGAAGGACATTCTGAGGCATATTCAGTGGCTCAGGACTAGCTGAGTGGGATGAGGGATGGCATAGAGGGGGTGTGTGTGTGTGTGTGTGTGTGTGTGTGTGTGGGGGGGGGTTAAGGGTGTGTGTAGAGGACTACACATGGACACAATACAATTCACCAGGGGGTTGTCATAATATGTCCTGACTTATTAAAGCCTTTCCTGGTACCTGGCAAATAAATGTAGCTTGTCTCTGCCTATGTGTATGTGTTTGTGTGTATGTGTGTTTGTGTGTGTGTGTGTGTGTGTGTGTGTGTGTTACTACAGTGTGTGTGTTATTACAGGGGACAAACAGTACATTGTGGCCTGACTTTATTGCTGTCCCAGGAGAGTAAGAATAAGAGAGAGAGCATGTGTGAGGGAACCACAGAGATAGATAGAGGGAGGGGGAGGGAGTGGAGAGAAGAGGTAGAGGAGAGAGAGTGAAAGAGTGGAAAGACAGAGAGAGCTAGAGAGAGGAAGAGGGAGAGGGAGAGAGATAGAGCGAGAGAACTCAGGAAAGAGAGTCTGTACATGGAATGTAGAGACAGTGGCGAGAGAGAGAGAGGGGAGAGAAGGAGAGAATGAAAAGGTGGAAAGCATTAGCGTGGATAGATAGATACAGAGCAGAGGAGAGAGAAAGAGAGTGAGTGAACAGAATGAAAAGGTGGTGGAAAGAGACACAGAGAGAGAGCGTGGTCAGTCCAGTGGCTGACTGCACTCCTAGTGTAGCAATAATAGCACACAGTCAGCATGATTCTGCCAAAGGACGTCAGACAAAACACACAGCGGCACGCATCCATCACTGTCACTGCTCTCTCTTTCTCTCTCTCTCTCTTTCTCTCTCGCTCACTCTCTCTCTTCAGCTGCCTTTTTTAGAGCTGGCAAAACATGAGTTAACTTCCCATCCATCACCCTCCCTTCTGGCCTTTCAAGTCCCAGGCTCTCTCATCAACGCACAGAAAGATCTAGAAATTATGGATGTAACTGGGTAATGACTGAACAAATACGCTTCCTTTAATGTCATTGAGGCTCGTGCCTTCCCGTGGTTAACAACCACACCACCCAGAGGCAGGGTTTGTCCACTCACATCAGGCAGGAGAGCACTCAGGTTCGGCCAGATGGACGGTGAAAAACAAATCAAAGGTAAATGGCCTGGTCGTGTTCAGCACGCTAACTAATGGATGCAGTTTGATCCTAAGACACACTCACTGACTCTATATTCCACTATGATGTGAATCAGCCATTTTGTAGTGCTGTTTGAATTCTCACCTTCTCTTCACTATATAGTGCACTATAAAATTCACACGCGCCCCCCAAAATGTATTGTTCAAATGCGCTACAGAATCATTTCTCCAGTATACCACAACAATCCAAATGGTTTCAGTTTAATTAGGATTTGTATTACACTTCCTAAGATCTTCATTTGTCTACCGTAGCCTAAGCCTTATTTTATATAGTTGTAAATTGCAATAATAATGTATGGCTGTCACAAAATCCCACGGCACACCTGGACTTGCCTCACAGCACACCAGTGTGCTGCGTCACACCGTTTGGGAACCAATGCCCTTAGGAAATCAAGAAAACTATTTGAATGAGTGATGAAACGAAAGCCACATTAACCTTTTGATTAACATGTAAAATTTAGACTGCATTTTAATAGCAATTCAATTGCCATCTTGTAGTTTCCAAATTGGAACGCCTGATTCCCGACATAGTGAACTCAATAGATTTTTATAGAATATGAGTGAGTGAGTGGATGTTTCGAACATAGCTCAGGTAAGAGAGAAGGGAGAGACATACAGTAGGCACAGAAAAGGAGACTGAATGAGAGAGAGGGAGAGAGAGAAAGGAAGAGATACAGGGAAAGGGAGATGCAAAACAAATAACCTATGGTGCAGGAAAGACAGACGGATCGATGTTTTTGTGGAGTTGACAGACGCACCACACACACAAACACACACAAAACTGACAAGCACCCGCACTCACATGTGGGGGCCTTATTTAATTTAAGCTGATAACTCCGCAAAGGTGCGGTGCAGCTGTAGCCTTTGGCAGGCACGGAACATTCCGGGCTTGGGATGGGGTGCGGGGATGGGGGCAGGCCTGGCCGGGCTGGGCTGGGCTGGGCTGGGCTGGGCTACACAGGATATGGTGAGCTCGATGCAGCGTTAGCCCATGGATTATTCTGGATTCCACAAATCCTGTCCGAGCCCTCGGCCCACTCACGCACCTGCCTTTCAAGTGTGTGGCGGTGGAGGTGGCGCCGGGCCCAGCGCGGAGCGGAGAGGGGCAGCGGAGGGTTTCGCCAGCATGGGTGAGCAAGCGAGGGCCCCTCGGGCTCCGCTCTGGCCCCCGTGACCCCTGGCAGGGCTTGCTGACCAGATGTGGTCTCTCTGGGTGCGGATATTACCAGCAAGTCTTGTCATTTCCCTCTGCATCCTTTCATCTGTAGCTCAGAGGGGCACAGACAGACAGACAGACGGAGGAGAGGACAGACAGGCCTACTGGGCAGCTGCAGACACGCAGGGATGGGCCTGCCTTCACTCTCCCAAACAGAACGCTACCAGCTCAGCCTAGGATATACACCATCACCACAGGTCAACACACACACACAGACACACACACACACACACACACACACACACACACACACACACACACACACACACACACACACACAAACACAAACACACACACACACCACACAGCCGAGGCGAGCAGTGACTGGTGAACCAAAAAACAAGGAGACGTCAGCAGTTCCCCACTGGACACACAATCCCTCCAGATGTCCACCTCATGGCGGTGGCGTGGTCTCTGAGTTGTTTTTGGGTGCCTGTAAAGCTTCCTCAGCAGAAATCTACCCTGCAGCTGGCAGCCGGCTCCATAGCGCACCGGGCCCTGCCCTGGGCCGTATCCCCCGCCCGTAGCCGTCAAGATCCCAAGGCAACTCTGAAGAGCACATTAACACTAACCATGTTAGCCGTTAGGAGGTCAGTGCACCTTACAATGATTTTATTACTCTTCCCTTCCTTCCGCGGCGGCATCTTAAACTTTTAATATATATTCTTTTTTTTTTTTTTTACAGCGGGGAAGGACAGCCCCATTAGTCCGCTGGGAGTGCTTCCTGGTGAGCTACAGAGCCTTGGTGCTTTAACAGCTAATGAAAGCCGAGCCGGGCTCTGTAATAAGGCAGGCAGGACAAGCAGGGGTGGAGAGACAGAACAACTTTCGGTTCATTACCGCATTAAAAAGAGAGAGAGAGAGAGAGAGAGATAGAGAGAGAGAGAGAGAGAGAGAGAGAGAGTTCCTTATTAAGTAGGAACACACTGTTACCCAATTTTTTTAATCCCAACAAAGAGCAAAACAAGATTCAACAAGACAGAACAGGCCCGTCAAAAAAAGAAAACAGTGGTTGGTACATGGTACAAAGTACATTTGTTTGGGAGAAGAATGAGAAAGAAATTAATGAGTCAAAATGAGTACTGGCAACGTGTAGTGTGAGTGCACACACTATCAGAGATTAGCAAGAACATCGGTGCACATTATTAAACACAAACCTATGTACCCAGAAACAGACACATACATACAATTTAAGACGTTAATATATTAAGCACACACATGTTCAGTTGTGCGCACAACTGTGTCCACATTATTGAACACACACACACACACACACACACACACATACCCACACAGAGAGACACATGCACATGCACACGCACACGCACACGCACACACACACACACACACACACACACACACACACACACAGAGGTTGGTCTAACACTTACGACAAGAATAAACGCTTAATGGCAGAAGATTGCTAGTTACTAATTCATGGAGCATGTACACCTGCCACTAAGGTTCAGGTTCTGTCACAACACTGTCACTGTGCCAAATGGAGAGCAGTAAATTGCCTGTCATTTCCCACCACCTATACATCACGGTAGCCGTGCCGTGGAAACGGGCCACATGTGGCTCTGAATGTGATGAGGCAGTAGGGGAGGTTTGTACGAGCGATCCTTGAAGCGGCCCTGCTCTCTCTGGCTTTCACACAATCTGAATCTGAATCCTGTCCTGAAACCTAAATGCCATACGGAACTAGAGGACAGACGAATTGACCCATGTAACACAATGTAGCTGAGCTGACCACCATCAACCAGAATACAGGAGGTGTCAAGTATGTGGGTTAAAATGCTTCTGCCTATTGCAAAATGATGTGTGTGAGTAAACATTCAATGGACAGTATTCGTTTGGCTCGTATCACCACAGGATGCTTAAATGTGCATTTCACAAGGTGTATTTCCCACTCTTTTTATCTGAGAAGAAGCACACGTGTCACTGTTAAGTCAGTCACTAGGATGAAAACGTTAAATGAAGGAATCGCGCTGGATGTTGGTTTAATCGCTTAGCTTAACCTGAGGCCAGCCCATTCTTCTCAAGGCTAATTTGAAAAGTCTTTTTTTTCACATCCATTTCTCCCACGCAAGGATGAAAACTGTTCAGTCTGATAGACGGACAGCAGTTAAAGCAAGGCAAGGTTAGTGGCTTAACAACTACAAGTGTCCTTCCAGCACGCAGCATTTGAATAGTGGGAATTGAAACAGGAAATCTTTTGTTAGTCAGTGCGCACCTAATTAAATTAGCATTATTGACGGAGGCTGACGGAGACGTGGGTGTGACGGTGAGAGGATGTGCAGAGTTCATTGAGATGGGCTCGAGACGAGCGATACAAATCAATGCCTGCCTCCCCAGAATGCATCAAACAGGAGTGATGAGGCCACAGCCTCCCCCAAGGATCCTACCAACAGAACAGCCTGGGCTTCACGGTAACCTGGCACCGTCACAAACAAAGTCAACATTCTATTAAGCGCTCAAGCTGAGGAATTGATGAATGTGAGATGAACAGTCGTCTTACAGTACTACGTGAGCAGTACATAGCTGCTATGCTCAGATATGCAAAGACTGACACTGTGTTTTCCCTTGATGCTATGGATTTCAGTAAGGTCTAATTATTGTGCTGTCTTTCAACAGGTGTGGCTAAGCTTCTTTGAGCATGTCGATAGTTAGCGGGAAATGATTAGTGTTGTAGCCTCTCTGGGCTTTACTGCAACCCGCTTCTTACAGAAAGTCCAAGGTTTTATGCTTTCACAGCACTCATACAGTAAAAACCGAAGCATCTGGTGGATCAAAAGAGAAGTTCAAAAGAAAAAAGGTATCAAAAGAACTATCTAGCTATGCCTCCACCAACATCAGCTTTGCAAAGGAGTGGCAATGGGGAGGTGTTTTAAGATTCTGCGGCACCCAAAGTGATTATGTGTAAGATTGCTCCTCTGCACAGCTGAAAGAATGAAGACCTGTAAATGCCTGACCCTGGAGGTAGGGAGTGTTAGGCAGCTGCAGCAGAAAAGAGGTGATTCACCGGTGCTAAGTGTATCCCTTTTGTTAAATCTATCACCGACGCGCACTTGAATGACTCATGTTACAAAACTAACAGTGCAAGGTCATGTCAAAGAAAAAGAAAAAGAAAAACAAGAACTGTGATTCGTGACTTGGTTTGTGATGTATAGCTGTGGTTTGGGACTCACTGCATGTCTCCGTTCTGGCAATTGGGTCTTTGATCAGGTGGTCTTGAAGGTTAAGGTATGTATGCGGCGTTGCTCCTTTGGGGGGTCAAAGGTCATGAATGTCTTTGCTGCAGGTGAGTGTCTTATTTCGGTGCAATGGCACGTTTACGACTGCCAGTGAAAATGGATTCTCCCTGTGTGTGCTTATGGCACTGGCTTCTGGGGTATAGTAAAAAAACGTGAGTTGTGTGTGACCGCCAGTGCAGCTGCTCAGGGTTTCGTGTCGTTTCCCCAGTCCGTCTCCACATGCATCGTCAGTCTGCTTCACTTTCAGAACCAGGCTGTAAAAGTCTCCTTTATTGCTTGTGTCCGCAATCACTGAGCACCGAGGTAACAGAGAGGCGTAATGGTGCGTTAGGAGGCCCAGCTGAAGTTGTCCCCCCCCCCTCCTCCTCCCACCCCGTCTCTCTTCTCTTCTCCTCTCTCACACTTTCCTTTTCTTTTCATCCTCCTCTGTGGCTTCCTCTGAGCAGCAAGTGCGAGTTCATAGCCTTTAATGTGCTTGGCAACCTCCAGAGAGGATGAGGAAATGATGTCAGGATAATTCAGCATGCTTTCATATTGACAGGCTTTTACTGCTCTCATCCTTTTTCCAACACCCGCAAAACAACTGACACAAGGAAGGCATTCAAGGTACAGAAGTGTCAAGAAAATGGTGCTCTTCTGTGGCGTCAATTGGGTGTTCAAAGCCTCCTCTGGCAGAGTGACGTTTCCTTTTTCTGGTTTTCCTGACATGTTAAAAGTTGTTGCTTTGTACTGGCACAAATGTTTTTCATCAATACACTTCCTGGAGAACTGAATGGCTCCCTCCATCAGCTGCTCTATAGAGTCGAGTCTGATGTCTTGGTTAGCTGATCACATCCACCTCTTATAAACCTTCTTGCAGAAGGAATGGAACATGACTGGAAACAGCAGGTGTTGGCACTGCTTTTAGGGGGTTTGCTTGTGGTTCGGTCCGAGCCACTCTTTTCGTCTCCCATTACTATAGCAGAGCTAGGACTGTGTATGAACACCAGAGTATTTGTTCGGCCTACACACAGAAAGGACAACTAGAGGACTGTGAGGAACAATTTGCTGAATTTAATGAGAAGTGTACTGGATTAGAATTTTAATTGAGCTCCTTTAATTGAGTGTGCATGCAATGGGAATCAAGTTATGGTTTTATTAAATAACTTTTAGCAGAACAGTTTAGCAGAACTAGACATCGCTGTAGGGCCCTGCTGGTGTCACTCAGCTCTTCCAGGAATGGTGCGCCATCGATCAGACAGAGGAGGACATGTGACAGGGAATGACAACAGGCATTTGCCATTTCCCATGAGACTCTGCTTTCAGCTGGCACTGATATACACTCTCTAACGCAAACACATCTGAAAAGACAATATAGAGAAAAACTAAAAGAAACAAGGCAGAAGATTTCTCCTCAGCTTGTCCTTAGGGGTGACGGGGAAAAAAACAGGCTCTAAGGTCATGATCTGACAGAAACGTGTGGGTAGAAGTAGAGAAGCTAAAGTAAACAAGAGGTGATTAAAATGGAACGAGGTGACATACCACGATGACTGCAAGTAAAATGCCAAACCCTGTAGTGCCCTGTGTAAACAATCTTTTCAGGCATGCTGTGTGGACACAACCACACTAGGACTGGTCTTGGAATCGGCCGTTAGTAAACTCATGTCTGTTAGAAGGGAGACAATGTTAGATGCTAGGCTATCTTGCCAGGAGAATTCTTCATTCGGCTTAGGAATCCTCTTCATCTGCAGGCTGTGTTCAATCTACTGCTTCCAAACGTACTCCTTAATTGCCTGTTCCCATTCTCAACTTGTTTTTGCTTGACTCAAGCAAAGCAAATGATTAAAAGGAAGGGGGAAAAAAAACATTATCTTTCACCCCGTTTCTCAAACACAGGCCTCTTTTCTGCAGTTGCCACATTAGCCTGCGTTGCTAAGAGACGCCCATAAAGCACGCCCTGACGCGGCCCATCTGTATTCTAGACCCATGGTGATCCTGGAAGGAGTCCTTGGCCCTGGATTCCTGGCCCCGGGTTGCCAGTGAACGGGAGGTTTTGTCAGAGAGATGGAGGGGAGGCTTCAGCACCACAAGCACTTTTTCACAGAGAGAAAATGAAAAGAAAAGAAAAGAATAGAAGGGCACAAACAGGCCACCATCCTTCTCCTGGCTTTGCAGTCCATTAGATGAAGCCATAAACAAAAAAAGGAACATGACGATTAATGGCCTATAATGAGCTGTCCAAAATGGCTTCCGAAATTCTTTGGGAGTCCAAAGAAAGGAAATATAGAGGCTCGCAGCATAAGGACGGTATAAGGGGAAGATTGGTGGCCAGTACATCACCAGAACAACAGGGCTGCTCAGAGTGATCGGTGGCTAGGAACCGTGGCGGTATTTGCTCTTTGCCGTTTCTTGGAAATACGTGCCTTGGAATCCTTGGCACAAAACACTAGCAGAGAAAAAAAAAACACCCTGGTAGTCAACCTTGTGTGTGTGAGAAGTACAGAGCTCATTCAACTGAGGACAAAACAGCAGAAAAATAAACACAAAAGCTTCTAAGTGGCCATGAACAGGAAGAGGGTTATAGAACATACCAAATACCTCTATACAGCAAACAGGTATATAGAACATGTGGTAGTAATCCTAGCAGCTGTCAATGTGCTCTCTGTGTGTGAGGGTGTGTGTCTGCATCACACTCAACCAGCGAGACTGAGGTTTGTTTTGCCACTGGATCCTTAATTGGAATATTATAAAAACGATCATTCCCTGTTGTGCCATGTGACAAACAATAAGCATTATATTCCTCTCAAGACCATCACATTAAATTCCCCTGGGGTTGTACATTCTATCTAAGGCAAGCATCCCCCCACCCCCCATCCCATCCACCCCCCCTCAAATATCAAATTAAGACTTTAAGGAAACAGCAGGAACACGTCTTGAATACAAAACAGACATAAATACCAGAGGCGGCCCCATCCATATGCCTGCCACTGCTGTCTCTAATCCCTTGCTTAGCGGTACGTACTTTTCTAACAAGCAGTGAAGAGGCTCTGTTTGTGGCAGTAAGTGAATTGAATTAATCGTTTTGTGCATCACCTACCAATGTGGCCCTCTTCACTATATGAAAACGTTTTCATATTTTTTTTGCACTGATCCAGGACAATAATGGACAGTGGCCTCAGACTCTATTCCAGATGTATTTAACTGGGAATTAGCGCAAAATCAACATCCTTTTAAAATAATCTTTTCCAAAAGTGGCAAGTCATGCCTGTGAGTGACTGGGAGATGTACGTGACTGGGCTCTGACCTTTCCACAATGTGCCCATACGTTATCAGTGAGCTGCGCTCTAATGACTGAGACATCCCATAACCTCCCAGCTTCTGCCTAGGCATACTCGGTGTGGAATTTGTCTGAAAATGAATTAATAGTTCCAGGGGTCAGGGGGTCACGGCACTTAATAAAATGTGCCTGGGAGGCAGGTCTCGTGGCCTTGTCAAAATACCCTCCCCATCAATCGTCCGCCTGTCTCCATGGCGACGCCTCTGCAGGGCCACAGTCCCTGAGGTCAGTGGAGAAGCGTGCAGTCCCTGGGGAGCTTGGTGGCGACCTCCCAATGAAATCTAGACAGACAAAATGCTCTCACCAGTCACAAATCAAACTGGGTGCAGTAGTGGAGAGGGTTGAGACCCTAGCTGGGCCTTGCTGGGCTGGGCTGGGCTGGGCGCGGGGGCGCATGGGGGAAAGGATGAGAGGACAGTGAGACGGCTGCTGCTGCCACACACACACACAAACACAAACACACACACACGCACACGCACACGCACACACACACACACAAACACAAACACAAACACACACACATGCACACACACACACACACACACACACACACACACACACACACACAAACACAGACACACGCAAACGCGCGCACACACACACACACACACACACACAGACAGACACACACACACACACACACACACACACGCACACACACACATAGAGAAGGGATCTGTACATGGCCTTTCTCCCCTCTGTGCTCCCCCCCCATTAATAGAAAGTGTGACAAAATGCCCAAGCAGTGACGCACAGGCTATAAATCTGCAGGCCCAGCCCTGGCGACGCAGCTGCATTACTCAATCACCAAGCAGTGGGCGACCACAGCCTGCACCGGGCCGCAGTATGAGGCGCCAAGTTCACAGGACAACTATTCGTCCTGTGGACTAGCTGTCACCTTCAGTCCCCTAACTCTCACACACACAATACAGAGACTATCAAAATACACATTTACACACACACAAATACTCCATCAGCGCAAGTATGATGAGATCACAAGTGAACGGACCAACACAAGGACAAGGGCCAACATTACAATAAGTCGTATCCAGTAAGACTGTGTGACTGTGTGACCGTGTTGGTTAACAGTTCTCCTCATGGGGCGTGGGTCTGATCTCCCTGCTGTGGTGGCCCATGCTGCTGCTGCTGTGTGATATTAACAGATGTTTCCTGCCTCAGAGAGGGTGGCATCCCACAGAGGCACTTGACACCCTTCATAATCTTTTTGTGTGTCTTATCAGCACGGCACAGAGGCACTGGAATACACAGAGAGAAAGGCAGAGGGAGAGAGGGAGAGAGAGAGAAAGGCAGAGGGAGAGAGAGAGAGAGAGAGGAAGAGAGAGAGAGACAGAAGAGGAGAGTGAGTGAGAGAGAGAGAGAGAGAGAGAGAGAGAGAGAGAGAGCGACAGAGGAAAAAAAGAAAGAAGAAAAAGAGACACAACAAGCTTGCCAGTGCTGGCTATAGGTCTATACCACTAACACTCCCAATTTCCTTTCCTCCTGATGCCTTTGCATTCTGGCTCCTTATCCCCATAGCATATTACCACCTGTCTTAATCAGCCATTGGCTCAGTGGTGCTGTGTGTGACCCTACACCCACCTCAAAGCAGCAGCATATGCTCAGCCCCTAGCTCCCCTCTTAAAGGAGCAGAGACTCACGACTGACTCCTGATTAAGCCCACGGCCCAAGACCCCACCTTTCCTGGGGAGAAGTAGTTAAGAGTGAGCAGGAGCAGAGCACCCTCTGGCATAAGGGAGAGAGCAGCAAGTGCAGGAGTCCACCTCAGTAAGAGGGGGGGGGGGGGGGGGGGGGGTGTGTCATTCCCCTCCACAAGTGGACACCATTAATTGCATTCACTGGGGGAGAGAGTTGGTCCTTTGGTGAAAATTAAGAGGTATTTCCACAGCAGGTAAAAGGGCAGGGTGTCCTTTGATAAAATTCGAAAGACCTGTTTGAACCAGATTAATAGAGAGATAGGGAAGCCATTCATTTAAAATTGTGGACCTTTTATTGTAGAAAGCCTTCTCTCATTTGAGGTGTGTGGAACGACCTCAATGACCTCACCCCTCTCCTCCTGCCTCCATCCGTGGGTTGTAGGGCTCGCCTGCCTCTTCCTCTTCACTCATTAGCAGAGAGGGGAGAGGACAGCCATGGCCCAGGGGTGTGTGTGTGTGTGTGTGTGTGTGTGTGTGTGTGTGTGTGTGTGTGTGACAATCACTGCTTCCACCACACACAGCGCGTTACTCCCAAGCTTTAACTTTAAAGCTGCGGGCTGTGGAACTGTTTGGTGGAGGGTAGAGTAGAGCCTTTGGTGTGGGCAGGGCTGAAGTAGGATGGTGTGTGTGTGGGGGGCTCACCTCTTCTGGGATGTGTAGCAGAGAAAGGGCCTTTGGGGTATGCAGACAGGGAGAGAGAGAGAGAGAGAGTATACTAGCTGGAGAGAGAAGGGGGGTGAAAAGGGTGAGATGGAGAAAGAGAAAGAGAGAAGGAGAGATACAAAGAGAGGGAAGAGTGGGGTCTCTGTGAGGAGACCGCGTACGGCAGGAGGTCAAGGGGAGGTCAGACAAACCCCGTGATTGAGGAGGACGGGGGGAGACAGATGTGAAGAAAATATTCTTGGCCTGCGGGGTTCTGGCCCTTGACTTCATAATTGGTGTCAAATCTTCTCTGTGCCTTCAGGACATATGTTTTTCTTTACGACTGGCGTCGCTCGGTGCAGCTTTGCTCAGGTTAGCCAATGGAGCAACCTTAGCATGGCTTTGCATTTCCATACATCACTATTTCTACTCGCTTCACGCTGTGTCAGGGATAAAGGCATTTGGTTGAGTCTAATAAGAAACCAACCTGTTTAGTTTCCAGGCTAGTACTACTTTCTGTCAAAGAGTCAAAGCTAACGGAGGTCGCTTGGTTAAAATGTATTTAATTTTTTTCTAAGCCGAAATCCTTGCTAACTTTAATGTAAGCTGTTTCTAATTCTATGTGGGCTAGCTTGCCAGCTGTAAGTTCGGCAGATACCAATGCTATTTAACCATCGAATGTATCGAGTTTACACCACTTGTCACAAAGAGAGTAGGTTAGCTTTGTAAATTCAATTTCTGACTAAACACACCCACTGTGGTAGAAATGTAGAAACTTTTTTAACCGTATCTGACAAACTATGGCAAGCATTGAATGATGACTGAGCCAATCACAAAAGAGATAGCATCTTTTAGGTTATTTGGCACACTAGAAGCAGACCAGGAGAGGGTCCAAAGTTAGCGCAGCACGGTGCACTCAATAAACTCAATGGAAGATAACTCACATTCACAGTGCATGAATCTGTGTGTGTTTGTGTTTAAGCGTGTGTCGGTGTGCGTGTCTATGTGTGTGCATGAATGTGAGTGTGTGTGTGTGTGTGTGTTGTGTATGTGTCAGTGGGAAAAAGGAAAGGAGAAGTGTCTTACCTGTGCCATCTCCAGATCCTTGGCATCCGTCTTCATCATCACACTCGCCACTGCCCTCCTCTACAATGCCACTGCCCGTCTCCACCCAGGCCTCCCTGTGCCCCAGCCCTGGCATACTCTCCTCGATCTCCTGCAAAGCACACACACACGCACACACACACACACACACACACACACACACACACACACACACACAAACACCTATAGTTACGATTACCTCGCATTGATTCAGGATTTTTGTGTTAAATTTTATTTTGGATAATTTACGATACTGTCACAGTATTGAAATTCTCTGAGTTTAGCAGCACATAAATGTCCACGCACACGCTGACACACACGGTTCCATGGCAATGTTCCGAAAGCCCATTATTCCGACAGCCCGCAGTTCCGAAATATTGGGATTTTGGAATATCAGGCTTTCGGAACACTGTGCCGTCCCTCACAAACACACACACGTACACAAACACACACACACACACACACACACACACACACACACACACACACACACACACACACACACACACACACACAGACAGAGAAACACATACCACTTTATGCTTTTTAGCAGTTACTGTATGAAATTGGCCCCACTTTACATGACTAGCCTGCTCTTTGTTCCCAGACTACCTGTTGACACACAGCTGACATTGAAGAATACAAATAGGCTATGAGGCTATGACCTGGATCAGGTTT
Source organism: Sprattus sprattus (assembly GCF_963457725.1). Lineage (NCBI taxonomy): Eukaryota > Metazoa > Chordata > Actinopteri > Clupeiformes > Clupeidae > Sprattus > Sprattus sprattus. The sequence continues at coordinate 18,518,478 of NC_137923.1, forward strand.
AGGGTGAAGGGTAGGGTTGGGGATTGTCAGAGGTGGGGGTTAGGGTTAGGTTCAGGCTGAGGTAAGGGCCAGTTGACAGCTGGTTGACAGGAAGTTCAGGGTTAGGATTGTATAGATCAGATTATATACAGACATATTCAGTAGTGTAGTGGTTCCTTATTTTTTTTAAGAGGCCCATACAGCACAGGATAAACGGCCTGTTTTGAGAAGTGGGTGTACGCAATGCTGACTGAAAAATAAGTGGGTATACTCTGTATACCTGCGTATACCCTGCACTACACCACTGGACATATGAAGTTCATAAATATTATCTGACTAGTTAAAAGGCTGTTAAATGCACTATGCAAATGAGGATTTACAAATCCAAATACTATTTCTAAATAATTTGCAATATCCTTATAGAGCTTGATACTTTGACATCAAACATTATTTTGATATGACAATGCTGTAATGACGTTAAGGGAGTAGATTTATGATGCTAACCTGACGCCCGTCTGAGAATAGCGCTGGCTTAACCACTCAGCACCTCTCCCTTAGGCAGACCAGGTGCCCTTAGTGGCCAGACGCAGACTCGAGCACCTAACTCACGACCTTCACAGCACACTGGTGCAGACACAAAGGACACGGGCCACCTGGGGTGCCACCTTGCAGCTAGTCAAGTGTGTGTGTGTGTGTGTGTGTGTGTGTGTGTGTGTGTGTGTGTGTGTGTGTGTGTGTGTGTGTGTGTGTGCGCGCGACAGGCTGGCATGTTACGGTGTAGTGTGCCAGGGCTGCTGGAGTGACAGCCAGGATTCGTCACGCCAAAGGGGCTTTGTGGAAACACTTTGGGATCATTAAATTCAGTGAGTAAGTGTGTGTGTGTATGTGTGTGTGGTGTGTGTGCGCGCAAGCGTGTGTGTGTCTGTTTTTGTGTGTGTGGTGTGTGAGCATGCCCCACGGTTCATCCCCGTCTGGCCCAAATGACACATCAATCAATGCAAATGTCAACAAGTGCCCAAAGAAACCAGTGGTGGGGTTGGCTCCTCCTGTGAGTGAGTGCATGTGTGTGTGTCTGTGTGTGTCTGTGTGTGTGTGTGTGTGTGTGTGTGTGTGTGAGTGAGTGAGTGAGTGAGTGAGTGAGTGTGTGTGTGTGTGTGTGTGTGTGTGTATGTGTGTTTGTGTGTGTGTGTGTGACAGAGAGAGAGATTGGTTGAAAACTAGACCGCTTTAGTGCGTCTGAAAACAAAGAAAGAGCCAAAGGGTCTAGAGAGAGAGTAATGGATAAAGGCAAACTTCATTGCACTCTTCTTATTGCACTCTTCTCATTGCACTCTTCTCTAATTGAAATGCTGAGAAAGATGCCTATTCTCCGAGCACAGAAGTAGAAAAGCATGTCTGATGCTGACTACCAACACCTGACCATCTCAACATCTAATACATCAACTTATGATTTTTCAGCCTCATGTTGACATACAAAACCCAATGCAAGAATGGAGACTTCTTCATATTTGCTCTGGCAAGAGCTGATCGAAAAGGGCTTGAGCACCAGCTGATAGCCGCATAAATAACCCTTTTACCATACTGTCTTCTTCAGGGAAGAAAGACTTGAGACACTGCTCAGCGTTGACAGTAATTAGCGAGCCAGCTCCTGTGACCTTGTTGTGTCTCCTGAGCGTGTGCTGAGCTTTGTTCTTCCTTCATTAATATGGCTTTCTTCAATTCTGCTTTCAAAATGTAACTACCCCCCATGACTCTAAAGCCGTAGTGCACCCTAAAATGTGCTTTTTTTAGCTGTTAACTAAATATGACCGAAATGTGAATAAAGACAAGATTCCCATTTTTATAAAAAAGTTGACTCAACAAGCCATCTACTGCTTAAACTCTAACAAGCTAATGCTAACGTATCTACGACCATTTGGTACCTAACCATGTCATGAAAGGGGTGGCCCACCTACCTCCCTCTTTTACAGTATTTGGTGATCAAGCCTCATCATTCAACAGGTGTTCACACTCCCCCTCCTGAGCCCCAGTCTTCAGCACCTTGCCCACTTTGTAAGCATCTTTCAAAATGAAACAGTGGCTCAGAGGTGGGGGGGTCTTAAACTTTGAATAAGCAAAGCGCCATCTCATCTTAGAGCATGCACACACACACACACACACACACACACACACACACACACACACACACACACACACACACACACACACACACACACACACACACACGCGCACACACTGCAACAACACAAATATGCATCAAACCATACACAAACACACAATGTGGGTCCTTAACCTGGCTGACTTCTCATTCTGTTGCTGGCTTTCCATGACATAAGTTGATGGCCTTCTGCTTTTACTACTAATGAGCGCCATCAAAATTTTAGTTCACCAGGTCTCAATATGTCTGAAGTGGAATGGGTCTCAATACGACTGAGGTGGAATGGGTCTCAATATGTCTATAGTGGAATGGGTCTCAATATGACTGAGGTGAAATGGGTCTCAATATGTCTATAGTGGAATGGGTCTCAATATGACTGAGGTGAAATGGGTCTCAATATGTCTATAGTGGAATGGGTCTCAATATGTCTAAATTGGAATGGGTCTCAATATGTCTATAGTGGAATGGGTCTCAATATGTCTATAGTGGAATGGGTCTCAATATGACTGAGGTGAAATGGGTCTCAATATGTCTATAGTGGAATGGGTCTCAATATGTCTATAGTGGAATGGGTCTTAATATGTCTATAGTGGAATGGGTCTCAATATGTCTATAGTGGAATGGGTCTTAATATGTCTGAAGTGGGATGGGTGTCAATATGACTGAGGTGAAATGGGTCTCAATATGACTGAGGTGAAATGGGTCTCAATATGTCTATAGTGGAATGGGTCTCAATATGACTGAGGTGAAATGGGTCTCAATATGTCTATAGTGGAATGGGTCTCAATATGACTGAGGTGAAATGGGTCTCAATATGTCTATAGTGGAATGGGTCTCAATATGTCTAAATTGGAATGGGTCTCAATATGTCTATAGTGGAATGGGTCTCAATATGTCTATAGTGGAATAGGTCTCAATATGTCTATAGTGGAATGGGTCTCAATATGACTGAGGTGAAATGGGTCTCAATATGTCTATAGTGGAATGGGTCTCAATATGACTGAGGTGAAATGGGTCTCAATATGTCTATAGTGGAATGGGTCTCCATATGTCTAAATTGGAATGGGTCTCAATATGTCTATAGTGGAATGGGTCTCAATATGTCTATAGTGGAATGGGTCTCAATATGTCTATAGTGGAATGGGTCTCAATATGACTGAGGTGAAATGGGTCTCAATATGACTGAGGTGAAATGGGTCTCAATATGTCTATAGTGGAATGGGTCTCAATATGACTGAGGTGAAATGGGTCTCAATATGTCTGAAGTGGAATGGGTCTCAATATGTCTATAGTGGAATGGGTCTCAATATGTCTATAGTGGAATGGGTCTCTATATGCAGAAACCAATATGCAGACACCAACAGACAGGCTGACGAGGTAACCGGAGAAAGCCGTGGATAAATCTAAATAAAAGTAAGTAAATCGAAGCGAGGCTGACAGAGATGCGGAGGTTTGCAAACAGACTAAAGCACAGATGGAGCGATGCAAGCTTGAGCCAGACCTCTGCCCCACCGCTCTCCCGCAGAGAGAGAAAGAGAGAGGTCAAAACAGACGACAGCGTTCATCTGCCCCCCGTCACATAACCAGAGCACATTCCGATGGCAAATATTGTCTTTTCATAAGAAATTTTCCATCCTAGGCCTCATATCCACAGATCTCCAAAGTTATGATAAAGGCTTGTGCAGGCCTAGCTTCATTTCTCCCGCTTCCTCTTGGTGGGATTCTTGCCCAGGGAGCAGTTAAGTAGCTAGAATATAATCAGCAGCCCCAGGGCCAGTGGCTATACAATGAAGCCTGGGAATCACTGAGCAGGCAGCTACTGTCCACACACTATGCATGGTTAAGGAATATGCCTTATTGATATAGAGAGCCATGTAAAAAAAAAAAAAAACATTACAAACATGGACAATGTGATTTGTGTATGAGCACTTGTTTCTTTTACTTTCGTCCTGTACAGAGCATCTAGCATTACAGTCTATTAGTGTTCTCATGTCTAACCCATTTCTTTAACAAAGGTGAGAGGCAAAAGTTTAGATACTGATCTATCATCAGGTGCACAGAGTGCTGAGGTGTGTGTGCATGTGTATGTGTGTGTGAGCTGTGAGCCAGACAGAGTGGAGGTCCCAGTCACTCACACTTACATTCCAACTAGCAGGCCTCGATTTCCTCTCAATACATGTAGACAGAAAAGGCTCTCATTATGACTTAGTGTTTAAATTAAACAATGTCTCTATAATATTTTTTTAATATCAATAAAAATGGATGATGTACTTAATTGAAAAGTTTGCCCAAATATAGCCAGTGAAGAGCTTAGACTGTCTATTAAAATGAATTCAATTCAATCTCATTGAATTAATGCGTCTTCGCAATGTTGTCTCTCCGATAAGACTTAATTGTACAACATTGTATAAAATATTCCATTTTAAAGTATAACCAGTACAGACCCATGTTTACTTTGCAGAGATTTTGATGAATGAAAGAGATGACGCATAGCCCATGGTAAACTGGCAAAACAAGCAAACGGTTACTGTTCGTATCTAATTAAAATAACACACTCCCTAGCCTCCAAGCCCTCGGTGCACATCGCGATAAGCACATTAACCTTTCAATTATGCAAAGCAAACAAACTACATGGCTATTTCAATAATCGCATTTGTGAGTTAACGAACAAAATGGCTAGGCACAGTGGTGTGCGCACCCACATGACGTCAGGGTCTGCTTATTAAGTTAATGCGGTTCAAAAGGCATTAAATGGTAAGGTGTTTAGCTCAGAGTCTTTCATTAACGCCAGAGCAGAGAATCAATTAAGCAAGGGGCTCTGCAGGGGCCAGTGGCCACGCTTTAAGGTTCACAAAGTTAAAGCAACTCCCATTTAATGACTGAGGGTGTGTGGAGATAAGTGTACGTGAGTCTCCATGCTACAGAAAAAAAAAAGCGACACAGAAAAAGCAGCCTTGACTGCATACACTTCGAGTCAGTGTTGCTCTGACACAACTTTGTTGAGCTCCAAAGGTAGTCTTTATGATTCAGCTTCATTATGCATGCACAGACGTGGCCCACTTGTGAAGTTAGTTCTCGGTAAAAAATACATTTACAAAGTCATTCACATGCTTCTGCTAGAAGTCGGTTTGTTTATATTCAACAAAGTAAATAAAACAGGGCATTGTATCAATCTTGTGTCAGCTGTTGAAGAAATATGATTATACCACGCATACCACGCAAGCACACACGCACACACACACACACACATACACACGGTGGCATGTTTAAGAGTGTTTTTTTTTAGTAGTAAAGTCTGAATATCTATTGGAACAAGATGATAACTCCATTTGGGCATTCTGATATGAAAGCTGTAGCAGATTATGACAACATTATTGTTTTTCCGGAGAACTTTCTAAGAGTTTGCATTGATGCTGCTGTAACATGCATGCATAGCAGTGACCCCCCATAGTGCTGTGCACAGCAAGCAATCAAAACTCAATAAATAATACAAATATATGATGACAAGCATATATGGACAAGAACATATGGTATATACAAAAAAAATATGACCTTGAACATGTGGAGCCGTATGTTTTAGTTGACAGTGCACCTGCTTCTGCTGACATATAAGGTCTTGATCGAGTTAAACTGTGACATATTTATGCTGGGCTGAAAGGCAGGAAAATGCTGTAGTGATATCTATGTAACATGTAGTGGTCTCTATGTAACATGCAACGTCATGTGTTCCAAGGGAAAGCTATTCCAAAACAAGTCTGCTAGCCAAAATGATCCGTCTTCTGCCGTTTTAGGTTTACAGTCATCAAAGACGAAATGTTACATTTGCTGCATCTCAAATCATTTGGTATCCAGTTTGACTGTAGTTGCATGCCAAGCAAAATAGAAAACTATTCTCAATCATATAAGTAGAGACAACTATCACACCAATAGGTGGGATGAAGTGGACCGTCAGGGGTGAGAAGAACAGTACTTGTGATTTTGTTTTGCAAGTCTGTTGCCAAACTTTTAGGAAAGGACATCTCTTGCCTTTGAGTTGCCATGGTAATATGACAGGATGGAGTGTGGTGTGTGATTAAAACATGATGGTGTCTAACATACGTAAGTGAGGAGGTGGAGGAGTGTGGGAGCAGTAAGTGTCCCTATTTTTGTGTGCGTGTGTTTTTGTGTGCTATTTCAAGGTTTTTACAGGGGTGTGTGTGTGTGAGTTTTTTGGAGAAGGTGCCACAGTAGTGGGAAAAGATTTGTCTACTGGAAAGTCTACTGATGAAAAAGGAGCAGAACAATACGTGTGTGTGTGAGTTCAGGAGTGTGTGTGTGTGTGTGTGTTTGTGTGTGTGAGAGAGAGTTTGTGTGTGTGTGTGTGTGTGTGTGTGTGTGTGTGTGTGTGTGTGTGTGTGTGAGAGAGAGAGAGAGAGAGAGAGAGAGAGAGAGAGAGAGAGTATATCTGTTCGTGTGTGTATGCTTGCACAACTCAGAGGTTGGGGATGTGGGAGTCTGGTTGCAGACAGTGTGGCTCCTTACAGAGAGAAGTGACTATGCTAACCAAGGGCAAATCAGGCATTTAGTCTCATAACATTTTCAATGCAGTGCAAACTCTTCACAAGCATGCAATCTATTCCCTCTTCTTTCCTCTGGACATTCCTGGCTGGGCCCTGAGCACGGAACGTCCCGCTGGAATGCGTTAGATTAAATTCCTCTTGGTGCTCTGTATCCTATTCAAGGCAAATCCCGTGTTGCTACAGGCGACCGAGCCCAGTGTCCAGAACAGGCTGGGGATTTGGAGGGAGAGTTCAGGAGTGTGTGTGTGTGTGTGTGTGTGTGTGTGTGTGTGTGTGTGTGTGTGTGTGTGTGTGTGTGTGTGTCTGTGTGTGTGTGTGTGTGTGTGTGTGTGTGTGTGTGTGTGTGTCTGTGTGTGTGTGTGTGTGTGTGTGTGTGTGTGTGTGTGTGTGTGTGAGAGAGAGAGAAAGAAAGTGCGAGAGAGAGAGAGATAGAGTGAGGAGGTGTGTTTGGCAGTGATGGACACTTATGGGTTATATTAGGATTCCCTGTAGGAGTCACAATGAACATTCCTGTTTTATAAGAGGTAGGAGGACAAGCATAATATTGCGAGCAGGCTGTGGGGGCTCCATTGTGGTGGACTGAGCTTGGAATGCCACAGTAGGAGAGAGTATTATTGGGGCGACGAGGCAATAACACAATAGCTCACCTGCGGAGCTGTCAGGAGTGTATGAAGACATCCTGAAATCCTACAGGTTCATGTGTGTGCATGTGTGCATGTGTGTATGTGTGTGTGTACGTGTGTGTGTGTCTGTGTGTGTCTGTGTCTGTGTCTGTGTTTGTGTTTGTGTGTGCGTGTGCGTCTGTGTGTGTGTGTGTGCCCGTGTCTGTGTCTGTGTCTATGCATGCATGCATGTGTGTGTTTGTGTGTGTGCATCTGTGTGTGTGTGTGTGTGTGTGTGTGTGTGTGTGTGTGTGAATGCATGTACAGTATGTGTGTGCGTGTGTGTATGTGTCTGTGTGTGTGTGTGTGTGTGTGTGTGTGTGTGTGTGTGTGTGTGTGTGTGTGTGTGTGTGTGTGTGTGTGTGTTCGTGCGTGTGTGTGCATGTATGCGTGTGTGTGTGAGTAAGTGAGGGTATGTGTGTTTGTCTGTGTGAGTGCAGATGTGGTAGACAAGTGGAGAGAAAGAGAGGGGCAGTGGGAGGAAAGAGCCCCAGTTGCCCCCTTTTGGGACAATTTGGGACGAGGGAAGGAAAGGTGATTTCTAGCCCGCATTCCTCCCCAACTCTCTCTCTCTCTCTCTCTTTCTCTGACTCTGTCTCTCTGTCTCTCTCTCTCTCACACGCACACACACAAAATGTCACTGTGAGCAGAAGGGTGGACAGGGTGGCCAGCCCCTGGCAGGCGCCACCTCCTCACTAACAGTCTAAGCAGTCAGGGACACATGGGAGTGCCAGCCAGCCAGCCAGCCAGCCAGCCAGGAGCACAACAAAGGAACAGAGGACAGAGAGGAAAAAATGACAGCACCCATTCCAGAGAAAGTCTCTTAATGTCCTCCATTTTAGTGCTTTCACTCTTTCACTCCCATCTCTCTCCATCTCTCTCCTTCTCTCTCTCTCTCTCTCTCTCTCTCTCTCTCTCTCTCTCTCTACCTCCAGCAATATCTATCCCACCCTCTTCGCTTCGTTCTCTTTCTGTGTCTCTCCCTCGCTCAATTCAATTCAATTGAGCCTTATTGGCATCACAAAAACTCACTTTTTATTGCCAAAGCCTTTCTGATTATACAGGTAGTTGGTATCGCTCTCTCTCTTGCTCTTTCCAGACTCCCACTCTCCTCCTCATTGTGCTCAGGTTGGAGTGTGACTGCCCTGAATGTTGACCTCAGTGTCTGGGAAAGCTAGAGAAGTGGGAGGGGGGATGGAGAAAGAGAGAGAGAAGGAGAGAGAGAGAGAGAGAGAGAGAGAGAGAGAGAGAGAGAGAGAGAGAGGCAAAGCTGGTGCTTTCTGAGTCGGCAGCAGCACAAATAGAATCAGATTTTCCGAAGATGCATAAGGGCACAGTCAGCCTCTTAGATAGTGATTAAATGTCATGCTGGCTCTCTGGATTAATATTGTATAATGCCCAGGTTAGTCACTGGGGCCCTGTTTATATCAGTGACCATGTGCAGCAGGGGGACACAGCGAGCGAGTGAGCTCTATGTGTAGTGTCTGTAGTGTCTGTAGTGTCTGTAGTGTCTGTAGTGTCTGTAGTGCAGCGCTCAGTAAGAATTCTGCCTTGGCCCCTGCCAAAACGACAACAATTTAATTTCTGCAGGAGAATGATTACGAGCGAGGCACGGAATAGCTGACAGCTCAGAAAGAAGGAGCGTTGGACACTGGTGTGTGTGTGTGTGTGTGCGCGCGCGTGTGTGTGTGTGTGTGTGTGTGTGTGTGTGTGTGTGTCTGTGTGTCTGTGTGTGTGTCTATCACGGTCATCTGTGTGCAAGTGCGCTGTGTGTCTGTATATGACAGAATGCAGAAATAACTAAGTCTGACCCTCAGTATCCACAGTAAATAATTGTAAATGGGATTCTGTGCTGCTTCGATGTGCTCCTTACAAACACGGAGCATTTCATAAAAACACAGGGGTCTTTTGCTTCAAGGTGAAAAAAATTAAGTTTTTCACTGTATCTCCATGTGCTGAAGCTCTTGTGTTGACTACAGATAGATGACAATTACTATTCATCATATACTTCACCAGACTGTAGGTTTCCCTCTGCACTTCAAACGCTGGGCCTTGGGGCTTGACCCAGGGGAGGTGGTGTCCATGCAGGACTTTGACACTGAACACCACAGCATGGCCAAAGGCTCTGCACCACTTATCAGCAGTCCTTTGGGGGAGTCCCATTCAGCCGCCTGACGGCAGCCATCAATACTGGCCTCTAATCTGACCGCAATACGTGGGCACCTCACTTTCATCTCAGTCTCTTTGTGTGTGTGTGTCTGTGTGTGTATGTGTGTGTGTGTTCATTAGTGTCTGTGTGTGTGTATTTAAGTGTGCGTTCATTAGTGTGTATCTGTCTGTCTGTGTGTGCGTGTGTGTGTGTGTGTGTTTGTGTCTGTGTGTGTTGATTACTGTCTGTGTGTGTCTGTGTATTTAAGTGTGAGTTCATTAGTGTGTGTGTGTGTGTGTGTGTGTGTGTGTGAGTGTGTGTCTGTATTTGAGTGTGTGTGCATCAGTGTGAGTGTGTGTATTTGAGTGTGTGTGCATCAATGTGTGCTGGTCTGTATTTGAGTGTGTGTGCATCAGTGTGAGTGTGTTATATTTGAGTGTGTGTGCAATAGTGAGCCTGTGCAGGAAGCATGTGTCCTGCAGAGCAAGGGTCCGCTGTGATAACCACACATTGAAAGATGTCTGCAATTCGGTTTTGCGAAAGGTTGTCTATATTTGAGCTCAACGGTCAGTCAAATTACATCCCTCCCTTCCGTGCTCCTGAAGCACCGTGTTGATTGGCTGGGGTTCTTTATGGCTCGGTCCGAGGCACTGTGCTTGCTTCACCTCAGTTTTTCTGAGAGCAAACATAGAACGAACAACTAGAGGACCGTGAATTTGACAAAAAGTGTATTAGATTTGTTGATTGCATCTTAAACACAGAAACATAAATGGTATTGCTAGAGAGGAAGTGCTGGATATGTGTCCTCCTGTAATCAAGCTCTATTGTGCGAGGCTCAAATGAAGTGGTCAAGTCAAGTAGCGCTTTACTGTCCTCTCAGCCTTATGCAGTACAACACGCGGCAGAGACGATATGACCATACGGTGCAACCAGACATCAGCTCATTCAGGCAAACAGTCTGAAAATGCTAAATAAAGAATAGGATAATATATACACTTTCAATATAAAATGACTATGCTGAAAATAAACCCTATCAATAAAGATTATATGAATGGGGAGACATAAAATGTCTGTGGCTGTGAGAAGTGTGAGCAGCGGCCAGTTAAGGAGTTGGGGATGGGATATAATGGAGGGGGAGAGAGGGTACGAAGCAGCCAATCATTCCACCATTCATGCCTATCTCTCTCTCTCCTCTCTCTCTCTCTCTACTCTCTATCTCCTCTCTCTCTCTCTCTCTCTCTCTCTCTCTCTCTCCTCTCTTTAAATGCTAAGCCCAGGCTGGAGCCCAACAGATCTCATCAAATGGAAAGAATCTGGCCCTTCCCCTCCGCTTCCCGGGTTCTGGGTTCTTCTCTGGGACCAAACCGCAGCCAAATGTCCCGGCGAGAACTGCCTCCTCCTCCGCAATCTCTCTCTTCCTCTGTTTTACTCACTCTCTCTTCCTATATTTCACTCTCTCTCTCTCTCTCGCACACCATACTGTCACGCACCAAATGACTGAGAAAACAGGGTACACTACCTCCAACCACTATCTCGTACCTCGATTTTGTTTTTCACTTAATCACGTCAATCTTTGACCTCTATCTACGCCCTTTATGGCCACTGCAGAGTAACAGGATGTGTGGTGAAGATCCGTTTTCTTTCTATCCCTCTCTCTTTCTCACATTCTCTCTTCTGTGCCACCTCTCAACTCTCATTCCTCCTCAGGAAACCAGGCCCCTATCTGTAATGCGCAAAGTCATGAATCTCTGGAAAATTAAATCACCCAGTGGAGCCCGTGGGAGGTTTAAGTGGATTAAAGGCACGCTGTGACATTACTGGTACCTATCAGAGATGTGCTGAGTGCCAGCCAAAGGTGAGGGGGGTCACGCCAACGAGCAGACAAGCCAAAGCAGCCTCCCTACACGTCTGTCTCTCTATGTCTCTGCAAGAGCATTTTTTACAAGCCATTACAGCCCTAGCACTAATCCTGTTAAGAACTCAACTCAACCTAAAATGACCCCGCCAGTATGAGTCCATGTGATCGCAGCAGAACCATCAAGCAGAATATACTTTGATTGCAACATTAAACCATAAAGCACAGCCAAGGCCCGATGTTGTTTTATTCGGCACAAAATCATATCCGCTGACTTATGACTAAATTGAACCTCCATCTGCCGACATAAATGAGGGGGTCACTGTTCCAGCAGTTGATCATGGTGGACATTACAACAAACATTAAACAGCACAGCCATGGCCTGATGTTGCTTTATCGACACAAAATGCTATTGACTGAATTATGACTAAACTGACCGACCATCTTGCAGCTTAATTGAGGAGGTGTAGAATCCACCAGTCGGACATGCTTAGGGAGCCTGGCGGAGGGGGAAAACCAGAGGATACAGTACAGTAGTCACACCATCAATCACACTGCCTGAAGGGCTTTCTTGCCATTCCAGAATGAGGGCCGTCAGATGACATTGACTTTCCCCCTCTTTCATCCGCTGGGCGCGCGGCTTTCAGCATGCGTGCTGATGAGGACCAGACCGTCCACAATGACGCCGTCACACACGTGCACAAACACACTCTCTCTCTCCCTCACACACACATACACACATATACATACATACAAACACACACTTGCACACACACTTGCACACACACACACACAAGAAAAGTAAGAAATGAATCAACGAATGAACCAAACACACAGGCCATTGAGGGTCCCCACCCAAAAACAGCTGGGCCGGTGGCGCACAATCCAAATTCCAGTCTGGAATATTTACAGCTCACATTAGATGTATTTATTACGCTTTAATGGGAGGACAGTGGAAGATGATCCGTTGTGGAGAGCCCGTAACATGGCCTATTTATTTCACGTAGGCTGAAGGATCGGAACGCCGAGCTTAGGTACTTTACTCAGCTGTGGTTCCTTCTGGAGTCTCTGGGCGGTCTTGAGTCCAAGAGGAAGAGCAATGATGTGTGTGTGTGTGTGTGTGTGTGTGTGTGTGTGTGTGTGTGTGTGTGTGTGTGTGTGTGTGTGTGTGTGTGTCTGTGTGTGAGAAACAGTAACTGTGCTGAGCCTTTGGGTCACTGCCTGGTCCAACTTTCTCAGCACTTACAGGAAAATGTCACTGTGATAGATCCCCAGTTTAACATAAGCAGGACCTACAGGGGGAGGGGGGGGGCTGTCATAATGCCAATGTTTTCATTCCTAATATGAAAATGTCACCTTGGAGATCCGGGGTTAAAAACAGTGTCACTTCACAGCTTGAGTCACTCCAATCCTCTTCTGCCATCAGGCACAGTGCTGGCAGGATGACAAGCCAGAGGCTTTATTTGTAATTCCTCTAGCATTTCTCAAATTTGATTGTGCAAACGTTTGTGTGTGTTTGTGTCAAATTAATGTGTGTTTGTGTAACCTGGAAGGCAGGAAAGCCCAATGACATAATGATCAACCGGCAACTACCCTCTTATCGGGGGCCAGCATAAAAAGATGCAGAAAGGCTTTGGCACTTTGAAAAATAAAGGTAGGATTCAATTTTTAAATGTCAACAAGATTGCCGGTGACATCTGCATCTCCATGGCAACCGCCCTCCATCTTCCCAGCATGCCATGCAGCGAGGAAAAGCTGCCTGCTGTCACTCAAAACATGACAGTGGCCATCCGTCAATGCCACAAGAATTTGATGGATGGGCAGAAGAGAAAGGGAAGAGGAGACGACAGAAGAAAATAGAGAAAGAGAGAGACATGGCGAATGTGCGGTCCAGGGCTAGTGTTTCAGATAAACAAAGGGAGGACGGGGGCGGGCAGACCCCAGTATGCCTCTGCTAGTCCCCACAAGAGGCCCTGGGGGAGTCTGGCAAAATCCCTCTCTCACCGCTGCCCATTCAGGCCTCGCTTCACTATTTGCATGACAAAAATGTCAGTTTGAAGAAGGCTTGTGTCATCCCTTTCTCTTAAAGCATTCACTCCGCCAAAACCTCTGGCTTTGCGCTGTGTCACATTTGCTCTCTCTTTCTTTCTCTCTCTCTCTCTCTCTTTCTCACTCTATTTCTCTCTCCCTCTGATCTTTGATGGGCCCTTCTTCCCGGTGAGAGTACTTGAATTTCAGCAACGGCAATGGCAACAAACTCTGAAGGTTAACACTGGTGGAAGTGAAGCCTGAACAAAACTGCTCAAGGTTGCTGTTTGAAAAGAGAAAAGCTTTCATTGAAGAATGTATTGTGTTGTGTATTTGTGCGTAAAGTGTGTTTATATCATTGACTACAGTACTATCTAGAATGTGTACTGTGCATTTGTCAAACAGGCATCTGCACACAGGAAACTATGTGAAGGTTTCTAGCGGAGACGTAGCTAAATGGTTACATCTAGAATATGACTAATATGGTCAGCGAGGCTTGAGAAAGCACAGACCCCTGTTAAATAAACCACAAGGGAGCTATAAAGTCTGCACAATGACACCAGCTTGACAGACAGCAGAGGAAGGAGGACAGCTTAAGGGTGTATTTGGGATAGTTTACTGTTGGTTCATTCCTTTCATACTTAATCTTAGTCACTACTGTCACTACAGTCACTACAGTCACTACTGAACACTTTGATTGGTTAATATAAACTTTCAGCAGTCAATTATTCCTGAGAAATTGACTGGCAGAGAGCATGATTGACTGTTGCCACAAGTTGCCACAAGACAACAAGTGTCTAAAGTGATAGCCATGCAGATGCATTAACAGCTTACATCAGCAATATAATCAGAATTAAAAGAAATTAGATTTTTCAAAGTAGTTATTGATGTCTTTGGTAGTTAACCCCCAACTCTGACAGGATAGTCCACATTCAGATGGGTTACTATCACAAAATAAACCCTTCCAGGATGAAACGTAACCATTACGCTTAATTCCACACCACTTTTTGTCAGGGTATTGATCACCCTGTTCACTTAGCTACCATGCCTGTCTGTCTGTACATCATCCAATGCATAAGACGCAATGCTTCTAATAGAATGCAATGAAGGCCTATGTTTCCATGTGGTGCCTGTTGAAGCTATGACAAACGGATGCATGTGTGGGCTTAGCACAAATGCCATATTGTTTCATCTGCTCTGTGCAGCTTGACTGTGTCTATGTGTGAGTCTCAGTGTGTGTGTATGTGTGTGTGTATCTATTTCCGTGTGCATAAATATATGTGTATGTGTGTGTGTGTGTATGTGTGTGTGTGTGTGTGTGTGTGTGTGTGAATGGGTTTGCTTATGTGTGTGTGTGTTTCTTGGATGTGTGTGCGGGCCACCTCTTCCTCTTCTGGCCCTGCTGAAAACATGACGCCTCTCATCCTCTCACAAGGGGAGCATATGACCAAAGCCCAGCCACTGACTCAGCCTCTCCAGCAGTAAACATGCTCTCAACTTTGATCTCCTTCTGCTTTGTATTCTCTCTCTCTCTCCCTCTCTCTCTCTATTAATAACAGAATACTTTGTTGGTCAAGCCTCATGCAGAGGCAGCTAATATTCGATTACATCTGGTTAGAGCCTCTCTTTGATATGGAAACATCTAACAGTTTCTCAGACTCTTTTTTCTTTTCTCAAAGTCTTATCATATTGCATATGAGTGGAGTTTGGTATGCCGACCACTTTGTGGAACATTCTAGAAAACACGGACGGGTACACAATATGACTTTAACTTTTCACAATGACACATAGCGGTAGTGGATTGAGTAGAAAAGTATAAGGTAGATTGTGTGTTGAGTCTGTGAGGGGGAGAGGGGGAGAGGGCTCAAGGCCCACAGAACTGTCTGGAGACAGGGGCGTTACCTGGCTGAACTGCTCCAGTCTGTCTTTGACCTCCATCAGGGCAGGGTCAGCTCCCCGCACCTTCAGCTCCGGGTTCTGCCTCTGAGCGTGCACTCCGTTCCCCACCACCTTCTTCGTGTAACTGAGGAAGCGAGAGGGAGAGAGAGCGCAGAATAGAGAGTGAAAGAGAGAGAGAGAGATAGAGAGAGAGGAGGAGGTAGAGGGAGAGAGAAACAGAAGGGTCACTGAGGGTCAAGAATAACTCAGACATTGCTAGAGCTTTTGTGGGAGTGCATGACTCTCAGATATCAGAGCATCAAAGTCATTCATTCAAACATTCAGCCTTTTCTCTGGAGAACGCTCGGAACTGAGAGGGGAAACACCAGTGCTGTTCTTAGAATGGCCTGTTCTAACACGGGTTCCTCTGAAGTCAATCTGCCTTCCCTACCCAGGCTGACTGATACTCTCTCCTGATACCATCTGCAGTGCTTTATACCACAGAGAGTGAACAGCACTGTGAAAGAGTTCCATGCTTTATAAAGCCAGGCCGGTATGCAGGATGAACCCCACAGGAGATGGGGTGTGGAGTAGGAGAGGGCTCCCCCTCTTTAGGCTGGGAGGCTTTACTGCACAGAGCTGGCTGCAGGTGAAATGGCTCCTTGAATTTTAATAGGGCTTTGGTGAATTCACACTAACAGCTCTGGCACAACCGTGGGCAGCCTAACTGCAGACATTTGGCCAAATTACACCGCAAAAAACACCAATGGAAAATATGCCTCAGTGAGTGTGTGTGTGTGTGTTTGTGAGAGAGAGAGAGAGAGTGTGTTTTCTATCCAAATGTCATTACCCAGTTCCATCTGTTCAAGAGAAAGCAAACATTGATAGGGCCTTGTGGCTGTTTTTTTTCTTTTTATCAGAAACGTGAATTTGTAGGAAAGCAAACTTCACAAAAAACAACCCGGCTAATTAAAAATACATGCCACTGGCCTTTAATCACCATGATATTTAGACAGAAAAATATCCTCCATTTGGCTGAAGCAGGCCCCCTATTAAACATTTAATAATTCCTTTATGCAAGGATGTTTCAATCAGTGGCTTAATCATTGTTAATGTGTTGGTGCTCTGTCTCACCAACAAATGAAGAGTTTAATTGCACCTGGAAATCTGATGGCTGCCCTGACAGATAAAATAATCAATAGTTTGGACTACCTACCTGCCTGACATAAATGATTAATTAAAAAGTCGAAGTGCTCGCTTACTCTGAAACCAAAGTTGCTTTGTTGGCTAAAAAGAAGCGCATTGACCCTACTCACTTGCATGCAGAGTTAAAAGGTTGTTAGTTTAATGACGAAACAGCTTGGAATTGATGAACACATTATGGGCATGTTTTAAGGCAAAAACCCCTGCCCGTCTACTACAGTGAGGCAATGGAGGGTAACTTTTACAGTCAATTACTTTGTGGGGTTTCATTCAGATAATTACAAGGACAGAGGGGAGAAAGAGTGTGTTCATTTACTTTAAAGATGGAACACCTGACCAGCAGTCCACTCTCCTTTCTGTCTCCCACTCCATTTCGGTTAATTATCTTACTCCATTCCTGACCCCTGTCCTCCATCTTCCTTCCTCCTCTCCCCCTCACTTCGTCATTTGTCAAGATAGTTTAAGCTAGCATTAGCGGGCTAGCAACAGATCCATCATACACACGCAACCGACAGAGACATAGGAGCCGAGGCTTGTATGAGAACCAGGATGAGCGGCACTGGGACAGAGGGGCGGTGAGGGTGGGTGGGGATGGCAGGAGAAGGAAAGCTAGCCTGGGGAGGGGGGTTACTGGGGTTGAGGTAGCACACTTCCTTGGACAGATGCAAGACAGATCAGGCAAAGGAGAAAGAAAATTGACTGATGAATCAATTGACTGACTTTGATGAAATGATCACTGGTTGGCTGATCAGCTAAAGAGTGTACAAATAATTTGTCATTTCCTTCGTTCATTTAGAGAGAGAAACGAATGAGAGAAAGAGAGGGAGAGAGAAGTCCAGGGAATATTGGGCCTGCAGCGGCCCCGGCTGGTTTGCACAGGAGACAGGGCGCTCATGCTAAAGCGCTAACGAGGGCTCAGTGCTCACCAGGGAATCAATTACAGCGTCTGGAAGGCCGAAAGCAGAATGGCAGCCTGAGCCGGTGCTCTGTGTGTGTCTCTGAGTGTGTGTGTCTGTGAGACGGTGTGTGTGTGTGTGTGTGTGAGACTGTTTGTGTGTGTGTGTGTGTGTGTGTGTGTGTGTGTGTGTGTGTGTGTGTGTGTGTGTCTCACCTGCCAGATTAGTGGTTAGGATCCCCCCTGTAGCTGATTGCTCTAAGGCTCTCATACAAGGCTCCTTCTATCTCCTAATTACACCCACCTACCCACGCACCCACCCACCATCCGTCCCTCTCTCCCTCTCTCTCTCTGGCTCAGTCTTTTGGCTGCTCCCCTCTCTGTCCTTCTCCGTAGAGATGCATGTATCTTCTAGATTTTCTTGATAAACCTTAAAACATGTAGCCCCAAGCAGCAGTTGAGTGTGCATGCTAATTCTTTGCTGGGGTCAACCCAGCCACCCACCCACACACACACACACACACAACCACACCTAAAATCTCAACCCAGCCACCCACACACACACACACACACACACACACACACACACACACACACACACACACGCACACACACACATCCCACTGTGTTATTTATGAGCCTTTTGTTGGTAATGCTTGGGCCTACTCATGGGCTTTGGGCCCAGACCCCACTGCACTGAGGTCAGTACTGAGGCATATGGGCTCCAGTCCCACTCCCCGAGTCTCAATATGAACCCTGCAGTCAAAAGTATGGATCACTGGAGCACCGGCAACAGAAGCTGTGCGTCATCCCCTGGAAAATGTCTGGAGTTTGCGTTTTGGAGGATAAGGGTATGTGGGGAAGGCAGCACCAGAGAGGTGGTGGAGGTAGAAATAATTATGCTTCTTTTTGCTGGTTAGCATGTGGTTGGGGAGCTCTATAATCTATTATGCATTTCGCCAAACTCAAAGACTTAAGACTCAGGTTACATATTTTGTTCCATTTACATGCATGAATAACAACTACCCTTACTTGGCTATGAGGTTTTTTTTTTTTTTGCATGAAGTAGTTCAAATCATTTCATGAGTAGAACTGAAAATAAAGCCACCCCCTGCTTAGTTCTGCGAGGTTAGATAAGTGATGAATATAATAATGTAATGCCAGGATGTTAGAAGTGTAAAACCCATTGGTATTATGTGTATCTGGCACCATTTGTGTGGAGGACTCTTGTAAAGTACAGCTTGTGAAGAGTGCCTTTACCATTCTGGAAACTACTGTATGCTCTATAAATTGGGCAATTCCAGCAGTCTAATCCAAACTCTGCCATTTCCTCCTAAAAGCTTTGATATCGGGAGCAAGTTTCTCCAAGCACTGTAAGACTGAGGTAGTGTGAAACACCAGGCAGTCATCTATCCAGAACTTCTCCTTGCCCCCACCTCACCCCCACTCTCCTCGCTACTTCTCTCCAACAACCGCTTTTCGCTGACCTTTAATTATTAACGGCAGGCTAATCCCTGCTGTGTCCAAGCTCGGCAGGCTTTGTAAAGGAGCTCCATGCATTATTCTCTCTGGAGCTCGGCCCGTAATGAGGGGGAGAGGTGCGGGAGAGGCTTACAGGTCTCAGGTCCAGGTTCAGGGCTGGAGGGGTGGCTGGCCATGTTGAGGACATAAACAGGCTCACCACATGTGTGGTTAGCACAGAGGGTCTGTGGCCTAGCTTCAGTGCCCTCTACCAACGCATGGCTGTCAGTGAAGTAAACATACTTCATGTCTATGGTGCACAGCAGTCAAACAGAGTTAACAAGATTGGCATACACATGTCTATAGGGGGTGCATTTTATTGATAGGGAAACTGAGTTTGGGCTTTCTCTCTCTCTCCCTCATACACACACACACACACACACACACACACACACACACACACACACACACACACACACACACACACACACACACACACACACACACACACACACACACACACACACACACACACACACACACACACACACACACACACACACACACACACACAGTAATGAAGGTTCTCTAAGAAAGTGACCCAGAGCAGGAGAGACATCCCCCCTGTTTCCCTCTTTCTCTACCAACCTCTCACCACTGAAGATGGAGGACAAGATGAAATCTTCCACTCCACTTCCAGATGGAATATTCCACTCCAAAAAAAAACTCCATCTTTGAACTCCAGGATGACCAAGACCAGTGAAACTAACGCTGACCTTCAGAGCCTGACCTCAAAACTTCCAATATAAATAAGGACGCCAACTTCTGCATGAAATGAGGAATCAAGCTAAAAAAACTTGTGACAGGGAATCAGCACTTTAGAGAGACTTAAATTCATCAGTAATCAAAGCACAGTTAAGTGAAACTTCAAAAAGAGTTGTGAAAGTACTTGGAGTCAGCAGTGGTAAAAAAGGCAACAGACGGACTGTCTCATTCAGTTCCTAACGTCAGAAGTAAGTTTACGCCTACCAAGAATTTGCTTTGGCATATTGGTGCAGAAAATAAACACAATTATGTGAAGCAGTGAAATGAACTGTGAGCCTTATACAGGCAGCCTTATAGCTATGGTCAATATTTCTGACAGCATCCAACTTTTTTTTATTTCAGCCACCAGCCTCCAGGAGCCAATGAGAACAATCCCCATATCATGTTATTTTTCTCCCTCCCTGCCACTCTCTTTCTTTCTCTCATTTGGTCTCTTTGGCCATCAAAACGTTTGCAGTTTTAATGCATTTTTTCTGTTTTATAGTCGGGATGACAATATCTCTGGCCTGCCTTTGATCCCTGGGTCCCCTTGGCAGCGAGCGGCAGCACAGTGCTGACAGCTCCACTCAACTGCTGCTATTGATTCCATTAAAAGGGCAGTGCCAACAGGGAGCCAGCGCCAGGCGGGAGGGGGCACCAGCAGAGCATGAGAGCACCGTGTGATGTACAAGCACACTTATCTATTATTTCTACTGTGTATATTTATTGTCACATGATTATATTTGTTGTGTTGTCATGTAATCGCGGGTCTGAGTTGAAACACTATAACAAAAACTTTTAGTTTGACGCGTGAAGAGGCGTCATGCCAGGTCAACCGAGGTCATAGGTCGATCTCAGAAGGGGATTTAAACCTGTCCGGAAGTATCATGCGAGAGAGGAGGCCTTGGAGACGTGGCCATGGAGGATGGAGACGGTAGGCGTTTTAGCCACCTGTGCAAGAGAGTTTAAGACGGAGACGTTCAGCATTGTGGGCCACAGGCTTTTGAAACACACTGAGCCTGCGGCATTTGTTTGCCAACGGTTTTTCCTTCAGCACAGACGGACCGTCGGAAGTTTTGTTAAATCACACCGACCGTAAGAGCAATATTCCACGACGGTCGGATTCACGGATGCCAGTTTACTACACGGATTAATGAGCTGCCTGTTTCTTTTGATGGACATAATCTTATACTGGACAATGGACAATGGCACATTTGTTGGTCTGTATGTTGTTACTTGATGGAAGACAATTTGTTCACGTACTTTTTGTGATGGTTGTGAAATAAGAAACTATTGAAATGAACTACTGAGTTTGAGATTTTGTTTGACGGCAAATCACACATGATGAACACGTGACCTATACATAACATGGGGGCTCGGCCTGGATCTGTACCATTAGTAATGAGTTTGTTTGCATTGTGTGTAATACTATGAATCTGTTTGAAAAACACGTGTTTGTGATTTAGCCTAAGTGAGACTTTTTGTGATTAGTCATGGCAGAGGCTGTGCGAAAGTTTGTTGTGTTACCAACTGCTTATGAGTTGAAAAGGCTGGTGGCTGATGAGCGAGAAAAATTCGAATTGGAGAAATTAAGAACAGAAAGAGAATGGGCTGCTGAGCGAAACAAATTCGAATTGGAGAAATTAAAAAGAGAACTGGCTGCTGAGCGAGAAGAGAGAAAATTGATATTGCAGAAATTAAGATTAGAACTTGATAATGAAGAAAAAGAGAGAGAGCGAGAGGAAATGTTGGAAATGGCAAAATTTGAGCTGGAAAGAAAGAAACTGAAAACGCAAGTTGAGATGGTTAAACAAGCCATTTTGACAGTTTATGAGTTAGTTCCAGAGGCCGAACCTATTGCTCTGGCGAAGGCTGTAAAAGAAATGCCAATGGGGATTGGTTCAAGTGAATCCTCGTGTTCTTATGAGGCCAAACAGGCTGAGTCGTCCGATCTTCTGAGGGAAGAGTTCCTTCCCGTCGTGTATGAGGAAATGGTTTCCCTAAATGAAAATTCTACTCCTCGACCCATTCGAATTATAAGCGATACTGGGACTTCCAGGTCGCTCTTGTTGAAAGAGGCATTGACCTCCTGTGAAAGTGAAGTCACTGAAATTGGAGACTTTACTCCTGTGCAGGGTATTGAGGGGAGAATTGTTGTTGTGACTTCTCAGAAAATCACTGAGGAGGAGTCTAATTTGGAGACAGGTTTAGTGACTCGAGCTAGGGCTAAAAAGGCCAAAGCAGAGGAGGGCTCAGTGCAATCTAGCACTTTGTTGAAAATCAACCATGATCTTTCTGGCGGCAAGTCCAGTGAGAGTTTATATTTTGATGAATTATCCGACACTTTTCTTATACCAGTCTTTGAGCAGGACTTGGGCAGTTCGCCGTTAGAGTCAGGTGAAGAATATTCACATGTGTCTGTCATGTCTTTATCGAGAATAGAGCTGTTCAAAGAGCAAAGCTGTGATCCTGAAATTGCAGAGTTGAGCGAAGAAGCTTTTTCTGATGACAAGATTGTCAAAGTGCCAGGGGGTTGGTACCCAAAAGATGGGGTTTGGTTGAGGAAAGGGCGTCCGCCTGATATCCCTGCCATGACAGTGATGCTGTTGAGCATCCTTTTGCTTATTTTCTTGGCCCTGATTCGGGCTCTTCAGAAATGTTATGTTTTTTGCCATGAATGCCAAGAACCACTGGTTGTATACTGTACTTTAATCTAATGGAAATATGTAATATGATTGATGACAAATGATGGCTAGACTTGTTTGAAAATTTTGATCTATTAGATCAAATATTTTCCCTTTTAAGGGGGAAGGTGTGATGTACAAGCACACTTATCTATTATTTCTACTGTGTATATTTATTGTCACATGATTATATTTGTTGTGTTGTCATGTAATCGCGGGTCTGAGTTGAAACACTATAACAAAAACTTTTAGTTTGACGCGTGAAGAGGCGTCATGCCAGGTCAACCGAGGTCATAGGTCGATCTCAGAAGGGGATTTAAACCTGTCCGGAAGTATCATGCGAGAGAGGAGGCCTTGGAGACGTGGCCATGGAGGATGGAGACGGTAGGCGTTTTAGCCACCTGTGCAAGAGAGTTTAAGACGGAGACGTTCAGCATTGTGGGCCACAGGCTTTTGAAACACACTGAGCCTGCGGCATTTGTTTGCCAACGGTTTTTCCTTCAGCACAGACGGACCGTCGGAAGTTTTGTTAAATCACACCGACCGTAAGAGCAATATTCCACGACGGTCGGATTCACGGATGCCAGTTTACTACACGGATTAATGAGCTGCCTGTTTCTTTTGATGGACATAATCTTATACTGGACAATGGACAATGGCACATTTGTTGGTCTGTATGTTGTTACTTGATGGAAGACAATTTGTTCACGTACTTTTTGTGATGGTTGTGAAATAAGAAACTATTGAAATGAACTACTGAGTTTGAGATTTTGTTTGACGGCAAATCACACATGATGAACACGTGACCTATACATAACAACCGCCACTCACTCGCCCACTTAGTGCGCCCGCCCGTCTGTCTGAAAGCGGAGGAGGGCACGGCAGGAGTTTAGATGCCCAGTGGCCAACGCTCATTAAAGGGTTACCACATGGATTCATGTGCTATTTGGGCTTAGTTCGTTGGGCTGCAGGGACGAGGGGTACTAGAGGAAGAGAGGGGGAGAGAGAGACATAAAAAGAGAAAGAGAGAGAGAGGGAGAAAACAAGAAGAGCTGGAGATTCATTGTAAGCATGCATGAATAAAAGACCATGCCATCACCAGATCATGGGAGCACTGGCACACACTTGGTGTGTCACTCTGTCGGAGCGAGGAGTGAGGGGGCCAGACCGGAGGCTAGACTGGAGGCCCAGTGGGTGTGCCTGATGGCTAAGGGTCTGTGGGAGAGGGTCAGTGGCTGATACTGAGTAAAGAGTTATGAGGTGGACTCATGGACCCTGTGGGGTTAGTTTTACTGTCGCGGGGCGAGGAGGGACAGGAGTGAGAGGAGAAATGGGAATGCTGTGATCCAGAACTAGAAAGGGATGGGGGGATAGAGACAGAGAGCGAGGGATAGGAGAGCGAGAGATAGAGAGAGAGCGAGAGAGGGAGAGAGACAGACAGACAGATGGGGTGAGAAAAAGAGAGAGTGCAGCCTTAGCCTCTGACTTTATAGTCATTTGGTGAACATGTTGAAATACTTAAGAGTGGAGACGGAGGGGAAAATGGTGCCATTTCAGAAAGGTCCGTTTTTTCTCACAGGAGCTTTCAGTGGCGGCGAATGTTATGGGGAATGATCCATAACAAGATGAGGTAACAGCACACAAGCCGAACACAGATGTCACATGCCTGGGTAGAACTGAAACTTTCAAACTTCCCTTTCATCCTTGACATTTTCAATATCTCTTCCTTGTACACGCAAACATTTGGATACACTTGTATGCACAGTGAAAGCTGCAGACATGTATCTTAAAGTGCACACATCCACACACCGTGCACTCACTTCATTACACACAACAATTTACTCTAATACTCTAATGAATCCAACTCTGGTTGACAACCCTGCACTTTTACAAGCTCATACATGCCTACACACCCACTCACAAACTTACACACACACACACACACACACACACACACACACACACACATATTCACAGATACGCATGTGTATTTCACTTCTTTGGTCATGTTTGGCTAAAGCCCAACAGCTCAGATAGACCTTGCAGGAAGTGATAGGCCTGGTAGATCTGGTCCAGCAGCCCTGGTCCCCTGATTCCCAGAGCCCAGTCAGGAGGCACTTGGCCGGGGCTGCAGATGAGCTGTTTATGGGCCTCAGTCACCCGGACCTGGTTCCCACAGCAGCAGAGGATTAGACTGCAGAGAATACACAGACCTCTCCAATTCACAGAGACCAGAGCGAGAGCAAGGGGGGGGGGGGGGGGAAAGAAAGAGTAAGAGAGTCAAAAGATAGTTGAGGAGACAGACAGTAGATAGAGGAAGGGGACAGAGACAGACTGAGGTGGGGGATAGAGAGAGAAACATAGAGTGAGGGAGAGAGAAATACAGAGAGACAGAATGAAAGAGAGAGAAACATAGAGAGAGACAGAGTGTGAGAGAGAACAGCCAAATGGGGTGACCCAACTTAACAAGGGGAAAAAAATTGGCAAGTGGTTTTACAAGTCGGATATCCGATGTCTTTGCAAGTGCTGATACATGTAAGCGAGATATGTTTCTCATTTGGGAGTCTCTCTTTGTACTCCTGCCCTTCCATTAACACGTTCTTTCCTACGTAGTCCAGGCCATGTGTTTTGAATAACCTTAACCTATCTCCATGAGAAACAGGTCTAGAATACATCCACCTCCCTCTTATAGCCACTGAAAAGTAGTTTACTGAGCTTCAATCCCATAATCACATGCTCCTCTAGAAAGTACAGCGCCATCAACAACACTCTCTTACCAAAAAACCCTGAAATTACCAGTCTTTGGTTCAAAACACATATTCCATTCGGACTGGAATGACAGAAAAGCATTGCTGAAACCTAGAGAGGCAAAGCACCGTCTTCCTAAAGCTGTTAGCACTGGCGCCAATCTTATGAAGGACATGCCCTGTTGGTTAAGAGTGGGCAGAGTTTGGCTTCAAAGTTTTCTGGTTTTGTTTTTTTCCAGACATTTCCAAATCAGATATGCCAGGAACTCCCAAAGGGACAACAGTCTGGCTGCATAGTTTTCATGCATCAAAACAAACAAACAAATCACGGGTCTCCATGAGAGCAGGGACCAATATCCCTTGAGAACAAGCAGTGCTTGGGTTGCAGAGAGCATAGAGAGACCTCTGAATGATTCAAAGATTCAGTGGGGGAAAAAAAACTCACTAAGCCCAGACCAGCACAGCGAAGCATAGCTGACCCATGGGAATTGATATTACAAGTAAAGAACCAAATCCAATCCCAAGAGCCACCACACTTCTTCTGCAGACTGACAACTTCGCTAGTGAACACAATGCGAGTGCATTCACCGCGGCGAGGTCTAAAAGCGGAGAGTGGCAAATAAACTGTCACAGCTCTGTGTGGTTGCCTGCCATCACTGTAGCTGTTTCGCTCAGGGAAAACAATGAAGAAGAGCGAGGACACAGGGCTAGGACAGCCACGGAGATATAGAGAAGAAAAGAGAGAGAGAGAGAGAGAGAGAGAGAGAGAGAAAGAGGGGGGGTGGGGGGGGGGGTGGTCATATTTAGGAGTGTAGACAGCAGTGATGCTGAGTGGTAATTAATGGGGAGGAGAGAGAGGGCAGAAGCAAATGAAAAGAACACCAGAATGTGCAAATCAAATCTAAGGGGAAAATGATAGACTAGCTGTGATAGTTTCTGGCAATGGGCACAGTGTTAGAGACATGGAAATTGCTAGCTAGTAATCCTTGGACTGTTGCTGAATCCTATGCTTAGAGTGGCGGGACTGCCTGGGGGGATGGACAGGGCTGGGGATGGGCAGAGTTTGAGTGGTGACTGTCTCCTCCTTAACACAACACATACAAAATGTTGTTTGTCAGTGGAAAAATAAATGGAAATCAGGGCCACAAGAGGGCATCAGGGGGGGGGGGGGGTTGAAGACGGGGGAAACGCTGAGAGGAAAAAGGGGATATCCAGTGGGTTTTTTTTGGTTCTGTCTGACCTATCTCTGTGATGAGAGAGAGATTACAAATGTGCCCTGTCACTGTCTGCCATTCATTGGAGATGTCAGAAAAGCCATCCCAGAGCTGACACCAGTGTCACAGATGCAAACTGACAACGCTAAACAAACTGGAGACTCTCTGAAAACATTCAACCTCAAAACATTTCGCAAGAGGGCTGTGTAAACCTCTCAGAGTCATGTTTCTTTGGCTGTTATGTTTGCATAGTTTTAACCCTCGGTACACACACAGCCTGCACAGGTGCATTGCCTCAGGTCAAACAACGTCAGGTATCAGCTCAAGCCTGAAAAGCCAGGAAGGGCAAGAAAACAGAAAACAAAACGAAACAGGTTGTCTGTTTTAAACGTGGGTGGCTAACATGGGAAAATAAATTTGGTATGAGAGAATGTGTGCAGCAGCGTCTTTCCATTTCTGCTGCCTCTGCGTTTTGTAGTTCAATCCCCCCTTTACACAAACACACACACACACACACACACACACACACACACACACACACACACACACATATACACACTCAAAGTGAACAGCAGTCATTACCTCAATTTAGTGCTGCGATAAACACGGGCATCAGCACTATATAAGCACCATCATTATTCCAGCTAGGACCAAATGGGAGCTAGGGTTTCCCTTCCCTTTTCCAGAGCTGCCAAAATAGCACAGCTCCTTCAGAGCTAGCAGAATTACCTGGGTGACTTCATCAAAGGGCCCTCCATAATGACCCATAATCGTGTGCATGTCTGGGATCCATTATTTCACAGGTATTTAATTAAACCAAATTTTAATTGTGGGATTGTTTGGCATAAAAGGTGCGGCTCTGCTGACCCGGCGCATTGCTATTAGTGACACCAGAGGCAGGCAGCAGCCTGACTGGTGCCCCACGGCACCTTAGGCAGGTAGCAAAGCCAAGTCATCTCCCCGGCCTCATCCTCATCTTCACCTCTACCTCACCCGTTGATCCGTACATATATTGAAAATTATTGTGTGTTCTGTGTATATGCTGCACTGTGGTCCGAAAGAAACGGAATGTAGTTATCCTGCAGGCATGATAAGGCGCATGTGCAGAAATGACAATAAAAGCTGACTTGGCTCGACCTAGCTGCTCCTGCGTGCCATGCCACGCGGCCTGGGCAGGTCAGGCGGGCAGGAGGGGGAGAATCGGTGAATGCCTCTGCCAAGTGGCACTATGGGAGGGACACACCACTTAACCGCAGTGGCAGAGGCGTACAGGAAGACAAAGCAAAAGGGGGAGACGTAAGAAAATAGAAGAGAGGATGGTTTACTGTAAGTCAGCAGTCGGCAAAACCATGTTACTCTTCGAACCAGCACTAAATCACAAATGGAGAAAGTTTCCGGGACTCTGAAGTTCAGACCAAAATGGAAGGGTAGCTCGAGGTCAGAAAAACCAGGGTAGGATTCGGTGACACAACCCAGAGCAATGCATGGGCACCGTGGATACTGAGGTTTGTGGAGGGGGTGATGTTGGGTGAGTCTGCAGCAGGGTGGGGGGTGGTCAAAAGCCCATAAGCGGTAGGAAAAGTGAGGACTGGGAGATGGTGTGAGGCAGAGGCCGCAGAACAGACCTTGCACAATGCCTGGCCTCCCCCAGAGGCTGCTGGGAAGGATGTGTGTGGTGGCCTGTGGTGGATGCCCATGTGGCTGGCAGCTGTGTGATGGTGGGGAGAACAGAGGGGAGCAGCAGCACATTCATCTGATGAGGGTCACAATGGGACGTGCCACTGCCTGTTATCCACACACACACAAACACACAAACACAAACACACACACACACACACACACACACACACACACACACACACACACACACACACACACAACGACACGCACAAAAGAACATGTTTGGACGTGTCCAAAATTAATCCATATCGACTCAACAACACTCATTCCAAAGTAAAAAGCTATCTGTGGCCAAACAATCTGTGAGCTCAAATGCTTACAGGGGTCAAAGATTAGCACAATGCTAATGGCTATTGGACTTGATTCTGGTGCAACTGCCACTGCCATTTCACCAAACTGCTGACAATGGAATTAGCGGTTTGACCATGTGCGGATAACATAAGGCTTGCTTTTCATTTGTAGTTCCACGTTGCTGGAACAAACTGCCTAGTACTACCAGAGCAGGGGCGTCCCTATCTACCCTCAAGAAACGTTTGAAGACTCAACTCTTCAGAGAGCACCTCCCTTTCTAACTAGTGCTTAACTTGCACTTACAGCAGTTCAAATTCTGCACTTCTTTTTCTTTTCTATGTCGTTTTTCTTTTCCTTATGTAAAGTAGAATTTATTGTTACACCAGGTTTTTATTGGTCTTAGCTTGACTGTTCTCTCCACTGCACGTCGCTTTAGACAAAAGCGTCTGCTAAATGACTACATGTAAATGTAAATGTAATGCTTTTCGACCAGCTTTGGGCAACCATTCACCTTACTTTACCAAGTGCAAGTGCATAGAAAAAAAAACATCAACTGAAGACACATCCCTAAATAAATACACAGAAACTGTTAACAAAGCTGAAAGCATGAAAGTCGCTATATAAGGCAGATATGTGTGTGTGTGTGTGTGTGTGTGTGTGTGTGTGTGTGTGTGTTTGTGTGTGTGTGTGTGTGTGTGTGTGTACCTGTCACGGTGGCCCTGCCTGATTTACTGAATATTTCCAAATATTCTTTCACACTCTTTCACATGAACTGAAGTGCTCGGGAACAGAATGCTGCAATCCAGCTCGATGCCAAGGTTGCATAACTTCCATTTGCACTTACATGTTCATAAATGTACCCAGCGACATAACTATAACCATAACAATACACACACACACACACACACACACACACACACACACACACACATACACACACACACACACACACACACACAGCACACTATGTGCTGCTCAGTCCAACAGCCCTTAATTAGCTGTATGATGTTCCATCACGTTTCCATGCTGTATCTGGGAGCGCTTGTGTCCCCATCAGCGTGCTCTATTCCACCACCCAGACAGCAGGGAAACAGCAGCCGCCCCTCCAAACAAACAAGCTTCATTTACTCTCCACTTACTGCAAATGAGGGGCTATCGATTGGCCAGGGCTCCAGAGGAGACTTTTTCTGGCCCCTTTCAGATGGTCAAATTACTCTAAATGGTGTTAGTGGGCTGGAGTAAAGAACCTTCAACACTCTCTCTTTTTCTCTCTCTCTCTCTCTCTCTCTCTCTCTCTCTCTCTTTCTACGACACAGCTTTTTTCCTTCTTTTACTGTGCTGAAATTAGCAATGTATAGCTGTCTAATGTTTGTTTTTCAAGAGTGCGGAACTGAAGAAGTCTGTGTTTTTATGTCCTTGTCCCTTTCCATGAGGGGGACAGACAGGAAGCAGACCCAGCCAACCCCTGGGCAGCTACTGTCAAAGCCCCAGATAGATATACTGTATGGCTCTTCGCAGCCAAAATTAAAACCACCGGCCTTTCAAAGGGGCGGCTGCCGCGCAAACAGCTTTATGCGCACATAAAAGCGTTAGCGCCAGAGAAGAATGGCCATGTCACGGATCGCAATGTGACATTAATTGAGCATGTGGTGATGGTGGCGGTGGCGGCGGCAGTGCTGCAAACTTCCTGCGC
>NC_137923.1:18553417-18560917 GCF_963457725.1 Sprattus sprattus
TTCTTTCCCTGAGCCTCGGAGGCAGTCAGTTGAGCTTTGGTGAGTTTGGGAGAAAAAGACACAGGAGTCAGGACACGGGCCATGTCTGCTGTTCCACATTCTTTGGCCGCTCAACACACATATACACACACACACACACAGCGGGCTACAGGCTGTAGGAAAAGTAGGAGTGTGTGGAGACAGTGGTGATTGCCTGGCACAGCATTCTACATGCCAGAGTCTCCCACATGCACAGACCCATCTTCCACCACACTCAGACAGCAAAACACAGAAGCCTTCATTTTTCATAATCCAGCTGCATCCTCGTGGGTGTGTGCATGTGATTTCCAAGCTGAAGGCTCATGGAGAAACCCTTGGTACCAGCCAACCTATGCCTTGCTGCATTATGGGTAAGTCTAGTGAGGTGAAAGGTCATGGAAAAACTCAGTTGGCTCCCTCTTGCCACTGGAGAACCCGCTCTACTACAGGGAATGAGCGTCACTAAGCGGTGGATGAGACAGAGCCCTCTTTCGGGCACTCTACACAAAGGTGAGCACAGGCAGACTGGAGCTGCTGCTGCTGGGTGATGCTGCTAATGGCCACATCTGGTGGCTGTGCTGCCTGGATGGGAGTCACTGGCCGTGGGAGGAGAGGAGAGGCTTTGTAAAATATGTGTCAAATATACAAGGCTTAACCGGACAAAACTGAACTCACTGCTGAGGGACAAGTTTAGAAGTTGGTTTGTGGTCCATACTCTGTGGTCTATGTATGGGAAGATAGTACTTGTATGGGGACGTGCGGACATGTGTACATTGTGAATTAATGTGTCTATATGTATGCGTATGGATACGGGTATGAAGGCATTGTGTGCATTAAGTCTGATGTGATGCACGCATGCGTGTGTGTGTGTATGTGTGTGTGTGTGTGTGTGTGTGTGTGTGTGTGTGTGTGTGTGTGTGTGTGTGTGTGTGTGTGTGTGTGTGAGTGCACATGTTGGTCCCTTGAACTGGGGTCATTTCAGTGTTGGAACACGTGTGGAGGCACATGGGATCGGCTTCACTGGAAAAAGCCAGTGGGAGAGGGCTGCATCCGGACATGCATATGTGTGTGTGTGTGTGTGTGTGTGTGTGTGTGTGTGTGTGTGTGTGTGTGTGTGTGTGTGTGTGTGTGTGTGTGTGTGTGTGTGTGTGTGTGTGTGTGTGTGTGTGTGTGTGTGTGTGTGTGTTTGAGTGTGTGTTTGAGTGTGTGTGGGAGGAGAATGTTAGGCAAGCCAGATGAGAGAAAAGGAAGAGCATCGAAGAGACACAGTGGCAGATGTGTGTCCCAGCCACAGACTAGGAAGAATGCCTTGGTTGTTTGAACAAAGTGAGTGTGTGTGTGTGTGTGTGTGTTTGTGTGCGTTATTTTAAGCGGAGTGTGTGTAGGGAGGGTGTTTATTTTAGGGATGTGTATAAGTGTTTATGTGAGTGTGCGTGCATGTTGTGTGTATTCTAAGCATGTGTCCATTTTTAGCCTGTGTGTGTGTGTGTATGTGTGAGAGAGAGAGGCTACGTGAGGTTAAAGTGTGTATGCAAGACTGTCATAATAGTGTCTGTGTGGGAACAAGTGTCCTTGTGTTCAGTCTGTTCATGTGCTCGAGTGAGTGGTCAATCAGTGCAGATGCTCTGCACTGCATCTCTTTGTCCAGTGGTCTCCACGCATAAAGGCCATGCCCCACTGTTATACTTATGCAACTTAGACTCTCTAGAATCTCTTGCAACACAGAGGTACGCTAAGACCTAGAATGTTCCATGTGACCCCCAAACGAAGACAAGTAGCCCTGAAGGAACCAGTGTTTCTCTCTCAGTTTGTCATAATGGCATCATAAGTTAATTTCTCCTCCCACAATCAATATCAATCCAACCCATGTTTTGAGATATCATTATCAGCATTGTCAGACAGTCTTACTTAAAAGTCACACACACAAACACACACGCTCTCACTGTCTCTCCCCCCCCCCCCCCCCTTACACTCATACACACACACACACACACACACACACACACACACACACACACTGCATCCCACCCACTGGGACTAAAGATGAAATGGTTTGAAAACGCAGTCTCATACCCAGTGCCTTCAGGTTTTCCCTCAAACTACTGCAGGAGAGAAAGAGTAAGCACACACTGTTCTCTCTAGTCAGGCTAATTAATCCTGAATGTGCTGAATAAGAGAATCAGCACTAGTGTGTGTGACTATGTGTGTGTGTGTGTGTGTGTCTGCCTGGACACAGGAGAGGGTGTGTGAAAGAGACATCAAAGCAAGCTAGAGCGAGAGAGTGAAAGTATGAGCCCCTTGGGCAGGTAGCATATCTCCACTCTGTATTTTTTCAACACCATAAGTAGCGGGGAAATTCCCATGATGCATCTCAGCGTGGTCCTAGCAGGCCTGAAGAGGATTGTGGGCTCTTGATCCAGACACACTCTGAGCACACAAACACAAAGAGCTCTCCAGTTTACCGTAGATATCACCCAAATCTGCCACTGAGCACAGCATCTCATGCTATCATGGTCACCTCAAATAACCACACCAGGAGAGCTCACAGTACAGCATCCACTAGGGAGATCAGAGCTACACACCCAACCAAATGAACTGCTTTTCTTTGCTGTTACTATAATATTCCACTAGATGGCACCATTGTCTTGAACTGTAAAATACTGTATGGCAGTGCTATAACCTTCAAATGTATTTATTTCTAAGTACATATTGTTGTTATCTATAACATTTGGAATAAAAAACTATTTCTGTTATCAGGAATAGTAACAATGTGATGAAAAAAGTTGATATATTTTATACAATAAGCAGCCTGGGGTCAACTTGACCCCAGACAACACCTATGCGTACAGCATGTGTACAGGACATTGAAGACATATAATACCCAGTTGTCCCCATTAAATCAGGAAAAGTCATTAAATATGAAGCAAAACGTTACGTAAACATGAATGTCAAATTAACCCCAAACATAATAGGAGGGTTAAGTCCATTATATATTACAGTTCTCACCTGATCTAGGAACAGCCTGTGTGCTTTGCTTGCAATTGCTGAGATGAGGACTAGAGGGTGCAGAATCTGACATCAAAGGCACAAAAAAAGGTGGGGGAACCACCTGGGCCACCTTCAGAGAGAGTTTACCCAACACCTTCAGATCCCACTTCAAGACGCCGCTTTTGGTGGGGAATCTGAGAGGATATAGATCAGAATCACCAGGGCCCAGACCCAAACCCTGGTCCCCTCCACCAGACACCACCACCACCACCACTACTACCACCCTAGGCCGTTCCAATCCCCCGACTTGTTTTACAGGTGCCCCCACCTCCCGGTGGCATTCCGTGCAGGGCAGGGATGGTTGTGGTCTGGGGTGGGTCTGCTCGTAAAAGCAGCCCACAGGGGCCTTGGGGCTGGACAGGCCACCTGTCTGCCTATCTGACCGCGCCACGGTGGGCTAGACGGAGCATGCTCCAAGCACACGCATAAACACACACAAACGCGCACACACTAACACATACACACGGATGGACATGCTGGAAATGTCGGAGTGTGCATTCTGTGCTCTCCGCCACAAACCTATCCTGGTACTAAAGTCCACTGAGAGCCTGTGTGATTACGTTCAAACATACCCAGACACACACACACACACACACACACAGATCTTGTGACTGAGGAAGCCACACATACTGCCTTTACTCATATTCCCTTCAACACACATATTTGCACACACACACACATACACACACACAAACTCACATATACACACACACACACACACACACACACACACACACACGCACACACACACACACAGATCCTGTGACTGCTGAAGCCATATGCAATGCCTATATTCATATACCCATATGCCACACACACACACATACACATACAAACAGAGATTCTAAGGGGCCATGTACTTAACTTTACTGCCACACACACACACACAAACTTCAACCCATAAAGTCACAGCATATGTATAAGTAAACATACAGTAGTGTATACACACACATCTATCCACGTGTGCCATTAGGTTGTCAGATACACATGTAAGTGCAGGCTGTCATCTCCATGAGACACACACACAATGGAGCTTTGGGAGGGGGTGAGGGTGCTGAGTGAGAGGGTCAGGGGGATCAGGCTCTGTCAGCTGCTGCCAATGCACAGGAGAGGACAGCTATACAGTTTCATACCACAGCTCTCCGCTGCTGTCTAACAGACACACACACACACACACACACACACACACACACACACACACACACACACACAGAGAGAGTCTCTCACTCTCTCACATACATACATACACACACACACACACACACACACACACACACACACACACACACACACACACACACACACACACACACACACACACACACACAGAGAGAGAGAGTCTCTCACTCTCTCACATACATACATACATACATACACACATACACACACGCACGCACACACACACACAGAGTCTCTCTCTCGCTCAAACACACACATACAAACAGACACACACACACACACAGTCTTGCTCTCTCTCACACACACACATACATACAAATACACCTACACACACACTTTCACTCTTACTCTCTTTCTCAAAACTATAATTTACACATCCTCTCTCTCACACACATACCACTACACACACACACACACACACACACACACACACACACACACACACACACACACA
Source organism: Sprattus sprattus (assembly GCF_963457725.1). Taxonomy (NCBI): domain Eukaryota; kingdom Metazoa; phylum Chordata; class Actinopteri; order Clupeiformes; family Clupeidae; genus Sprattus; species Sprattus sprattus. Next base: position 18,558,117 of record NC_137923.1, read on the forward strand.
CACATACACACACACACAAATACACACATTATCTTTAGTAAGAATCAACAGGGAAAGAAAGAGAGAGAGAGAGAGAGAGAGAGAGAGAGAGAGAGAGAGAGAGAGAGAGGAGTAGGCAGACAGACAATAGAGGGCTTAGGGGAAATGGAACATATGGCTACACTCGCACTGGGGTCAATTGACAAACAGGTGACACATTGACCAGGGCAAATTTGGCAGGACTTTGTGAAGAGTCAAAACTAATGACTGCACTGTCACAAATAGACACAAGCTGCAGGCCTGCCCTGTGACAAAACTATTATAGGAAGCGTCAAAGCAAACACTGTAGTAGGAGCATCACTGACTATTATCCACAGTGCATATACTGTATATCGTACATATCATCGTACACTACAATTTTACAGTCTTGTGTTGAGAGGTTTCTGAAAGAATATTACAGCATTAGAAAAATACTGTTTGTATACACACACACACACACACACACAAACACACACACACACACAAACACACACACACACACACACACACACACACACACACACACACACACACACACACACACACACACCAACATTAAGGTTATTATTACAGACAAAGACACAAAAGGTCATCCTTGAAATTACGTTGGTCTGCTATATCCTGACCTTAAATGTTTTGATCTTCTGGTTTGCGAGTTATAGCCTTCTGTTACGACCGAGCAGGGCAGGAACCGATGGCACAACAGCCATTGCCAGGGTCTTTGTCCCTCTTTCTGGCCTCTGAGCCCTTGTTACAGTCATTTTGCACGTTCATCGGCCACATATTCTAAAATAACATTATTTTACGTTAGCAACACTGCCATTGTAAATGTATAATGATAATCGAAAAAGGATGAAAGTTGCATCTACATCATTTCTACTTTTGTTGTTGCATTTGAGGTCATGCTTTTAATATTATTAGGACTCCTGAAACAAAGCAAGAGTTTCTGAAGATTATGTATTAGACAAACATGTCAAATGATGAAATATATGAAATATGAAATGTGGAATATGTTTTCCTACCTACCTACCCAATGTGTTTTTTTTTTTTTTTTTTAGTTTTCAGCAAACCAACATATTTTTTATGATGGCCTAATGACATGAAAAGCTCTACTCCCACACACACATAATACACAGCATTAATGGTCTCAATGAACGGTGGTGACAATGATAGATGATGACGATGAACAATGACGATGAATAATCAGACACATTCATTCGCACACATTCAGTACACAAATGCTCGCACTCTAGCACATACAGTATGAATGAGTACATAGATCAACATTCTCTCTCTCTCACACACACACACACACACACACACACACACACACACACATAGAGAACAAGAAGTGGGCAAAAGGCTTTGTGACTGGCCTGTAGCCCCCCATAGAGGCCCCATAGAGGCCCAGCCCAGTAGAAGGGCCACTGGACTGAAACAGCATCAGCTCCTCACTCCTACAACTGTGCAGTGGGGGGACTGCTGGTCCGCAGACCTTCTGCACCTCACTACCTGTCAACTCTCTCTCTGGTTTTGTCATTTTGGCACTTCATGACCAGGGTACACATTCGGGTCAGCGTTAGGTTTAGGGTTTCGGGGAGAGAGATGAAGTGACAGAAAGAGAGAAAGATAGAGAAGGTTAAAGAGGAACAGAGAGAGAGTTTGTGTATGAGAGGGACAAAGAGAGGAGAGGACAAGGGGAAAGAGCATTCTTGGGATTGCTCCCTGGCTGGGTGGTGTGAGCTGGAGGGAGACACACGGCAGCCCCCGGAGCGTGTGCAGGAATGTGGGCTCCGTGGAGCCGATGTGTGGAATGGCAGAGCAGTCACGTCCCCCTCCTGTGCTGATCACTACCGCTGCTAACGTGAGCCCAAAACAGGCCGCCAGAGAGGCGTGCCCCCTTACACCCACTGCATGGGCCTCGGCCAGGGCTGCTAGGTGGGGTGGGTGAAATGTAGAGAGATTGAGCGAGCGAGTGTGTGAGTGAGTGTGTGAGTGAGTGATTGAGTGCCTGTGAGCTAGTGAGTGCATGCGTGTGTGTGAGTGCCTGAGTAAATGAGTGAATGAGTGAGGAAATTGGTATGAGTGATTAATGTGTGTGTGTGTGTGTGTTTGTGTGTGTGTGTGTGTGTGTGTGTGTGTGTGTGTGTGTGTGTGTGTGTGTGTGTGTCTGTGTGTGTGTGTGTGTGTGTGTGAATGACAATATAACAGTATAGGTATGAGCAAATGGGCATGAGTGATAACGTATGTGAAAGTGAGTGAGAGTGATGTTTATGTGCGAGTGTGTTGAGTCAGTGAGTGAACAAGCCAGAGTTTGCGTGTGAGTGAGTGAATGTTAAATGGGAAGTTAAAGAAATCTTTTCCACTCCGAATCTTAGAAGTGGAAGATGTATTGCTTCATGCTCCATGTCGGGCCTGCCTTCATTCCTGCACGCTGATGGGTCGTGACTTCTCTGTCATGGCGTATTGTGCGTGATGTATGGAAAGGGGGTGTAGGGAGCTGACCCCGGCAGTCGCTCGCCGACAATTAGACCTGACAGGCCCCGCGCTTCACGGCTCGGCTCCTGGTGCTGGGAACCAGGAATCAAGCCTGTCCAAGAGTCGAGGTGGCGCGCACACACCATCCTCTTCTCAGAGAGGAACTGGCTTTCAACTCCCTCTGACTAAACCCTAAGCTTATTTGGAAAGTCGATATCACATTGTGTTTTCTGGGTCTCCCAGGACTGTTTGTTTGATTTTTTATTTGTTTTTTTTGAGAGACAGAAAGCGCTTGTTTGCTTATC
>NC_137923.1:18565917-18568417 GCF_963457725.1 Sprattus sprattus
ATGAGATGAGAAAAGAGGAGAAGAGATGAGAAGAGAAGAGATGTGAAAAGATGTGAAGAGATGTGAAGAGATGTGAAGAGATGAGATGAGAAAAGAGGAGAAGAGATGAGAAGAGAAGAGATGTGAAAAGATGTGAAGAGATGTGAAGAGATGTGAAGAGATGTGAAGAGATGAGATGAGAAAAGAGGAGAAGAGATGAGAAGAGAAGAGAAGAGATGTGAAAAGATGTGAAGAGATGTGAGGAGATGAGATGAGAAAAGAGGAGAAGAGATGTGAAGAGATGTGAAGAGATGTGAAGAGATGAGATATGAAGAGATGTGAAGAGATGTGAAGAGATGAGATATGAAGAGATGTGAAGAGATGTGAAGAGATGTGAAGAGATGTGAAGAGATGAGATAAGAAGAGATGTGAAGAGATGTGAAGAGATGTGAAGAGATATGAAGAGATGTGAAGAGATGTGAAGAGATGTGAAGAGATGAGATATGAAGAGATGTGAAGAGATGTGAAGAGATGTGAAGAGATGAGATATGAAGAGATGTGAAGAGATGAGAAGAGAAGAGATGTGAAAAGATGAGAATAGATGTGAAGAGATGTGAAGAGAAAAGAGGAGAAGAGATGAGAAGAGAAGAGATGTGAAGAGATGTGAAGAGAAGAGAAGAGAAGAGATGTGAAGAGAAGAAAAGAGATGTGAAGAGACAGGAAGCTCCTGCCCATGAACCCCTGGAGCCTGCAGGGATTCCCACACTGTCCACTATCTCCATCCTTCCCCATCCTGTCCTGTCATGCTCATTTCCTCTCAACCAGGATAGGCCTGGAGAACAGTATGGGAGAGAGAGGACCCCCCTTAACTTGGGAATGTGTGTGTGTGTGTGTGTGTGTGTGTGTGTGTGTGTGTGTGTGTGTGTGACCAGAGAGAGAGAGAGGCTGCTCCTCTCTTCCAAAGAGCCAGGGCTCCAGAGCGAGACCAGCATCTTCCCACACCGCCGCCTGGTCAGGTCTGGTATGTGCTGGCCTCAGCCACTGCACTAAAAATCACGGGCCACACAGCAACAGCTGGCAGGCATCCCTCTTCATTTCCAATCTCCACACATATCTCTTCCCTCATTCTCTCTCTCTCCCTTCCTCTCTCATTCTCTCTCTCTCCCTTGCTCTCTCGTGCTCTCTCTCACTCTTGTCATTCCTGTAATATAGCTTGGCTGAGACCCAGAGGGAACGGTTTGCCACTCTACAGCCATGGGATCCATGTGGGGAACATCAACAGCACTGCAGCGACAGCATTGCTAGTGTGTGTGCGTGCGTAGAGATTGTATGTGTGGTTGTGTGTGTGTGTGTGTGTGTGTGTGTGTGTGTGTGTGTGTGTGTGTGTGTGTGTATGTGTGTGTGTGTGTGTGAGTGTGTACATGTGTGCAGCACGTGTCAGTGAGAGGTATTCATGTGCTTGATTGCAGCACTTGGCAGAGTCATTAACCTTGAGTGCCTTCATTAATATCTTTGGGGATCTTGGCAGCTCGGTGAATTCCAATGGGTGCACCGACACGTCCCTGAAACTCAGCGCATATAATCAACTTTACTGTTGATTAGTTAATTACTAAAATCTACTGACATGTATAAAATCAATGCGGATGAAAGTTTGAGATAAAGACCTAAGTGAGTGAGCACACACACACACACACACACACACACACACACACACACACACACACACACACACATACTCACACACATACAGGCAAGACCATCTTTTAGCCTCTTCTCTAACCCTCCACCTCCTCCGCCCCCTCCACCCTCCTGCTTTCCCCCTAGACGCCAGAATGGATTCCAGATGTCGGTGCGATAAACAAATGGATTGTCATAACCTTATAAAAATGCACAGCATCCAGAAGCCTCCGCCGACTGAAGCGCTTTTGTCCGGCAGCGGTATGAGCGCAGTTGAGTTATGAAACCAGCGTTTGCACACTGCGCCTCCCATCGCTCACGGTCAGCTGCTACTGTCCCTGTCAAACCTGCACAGGAGCTAGGATCCAGAGTGTGTGTGTGTGTGTGTGTGTGTGTGTGTGTGTGTGTGTGTGTGTGTGTGTGTCTGTGTCTGTGTGTGTGTGTGTGTGTCTGTGTCTGTGTGTGTGTGTCTGTGTCTGTGTGTGTGTGGTACCTATCTGCGCAGTCGAACCACACAGGGAGAAGAGGACTATGGCTGCGAGGCTGTGTGTGACTGGAGGTGCTTATGTGTGTGTGAGAGTGTGTGAGTATGTTTTGGAAGAGGCACCAAGCCGATACTTCAGCATGTTTGTTTTCTCTGGATGTCTTCTCGCACTCCCTTGTGCGTTTACACACACACACACACACACACACAATGAGAATGAAATGACACTGCATCAGCTCCAACTTCGTTGTGACCCCTTGCTTGGCTCCAACTTCAAGAGCATGGCTGCTGTTTTCAGTGCTATTCAAACACATACAGATCCCCATCTCTCACTCTTTCTTGCTGTTTCTCTCACTCTCA
>NC_137923.1:18573417-18613417 GCF_963457725.1 Sprattus sprattus
ACAGTGCTGTGTGGGAAACCTCCAAGCTCTTTCAGAGCTTAGCTAGCGATGGGCCTCGCCGACGTCAACAAGCACTTGCCAAGAGTTGAGGAGATTGCCATGGAAACCCCAGATGAGGCAGTTTGTGTCTGTGTGTGTGTATGTACGAGTCTGTGTGTGTGTGTATGTACGAGTCTGTGTGTGTGTGTGTGTTTGTGTGTGTGTGTGTGTGAGTGTGTGTGTGTGTGTGTGTGTGTGTTTATGAGTGAGTGTTAATATCTGTGCATGCATGCATGTGTGTGTGTTTTTGTGCATGCATGTTTATCTGTTGGTGCATCTATGTGTGTGTGTCTCTGTTTGTGCTTGAGAGCTAGAGAGAGAGCGAAAGAGTAAGTGCAGATCATTGTCATAAATATGGAGTGAGCTGTGTGTGGTGTAATGGGAAGTGTGTCCGGTGGGGGAAAACAGGCGTGGATCAGTGGAAACGCGCACAACGAGGGACAGTGATTGCCGCTGGGCTGGGCTGGGATCGCCTCGGCTGGGATCGGCTCCACTTATTCCCACAGACCGCAGACTTCCAAAAGGCATATGCGGCGTCCATCGCAACCCCAACCTCACTTCGCCCCCAGCCCCAGCCCGAGCCCACCCTATCCTGGCGCAGGGATAAAAACCTCATAAATAAAAGAGATTGTTTTCAACAAGCCCAAAGAGGCGATGCCTCTGCTCTCCGCTGCTTTGAAGCTTTTGTCTTGAGTTTGCAACTCAAGTCGTAAAAAAGATCGGGGTAAAAAATAAGGTGGAGGTGGGGTTGGGGAGAAAAAGTCCTCCATTTATCAACCAGGGACGGGAAACCTCTTCTCTCACACACCAGATGATGTGAGGAGAGAGAAGTGTACACAAACTGAGAGAGTGAGAGAGAAAGAGAAAGAGAAAGACAGAGTGAGAGAGACTGAGAGAAAGAGAGACTGAGAGAGAGATTAGCAGCGGTGGATAAAAGGAAGCCCAGGAAAGCTCTGCCTCAACATCTTCATGCAGGAACCCATCCAGACCTTCTGCCTCATTGCCTCACTGCCTCACCGCCTCCCTGCCTCATTGCCTCACTGCCTCACTGCCTCCGCCTCTGCACACCGGAGACCTCTCATCTCCATCAGTGCACAGTACAGATCCCTTACTAACGTCTCCTCCACTGAACGTCACCTTCCATGTCCAGAGAATTACAAATAAATAAATAAATAAAAAGATCAGTATCAGTGGACCTATGAGCAACCCTACCTTGACAGCCTGCCCACAATGATGTGCTGCATGGAGGCAGGTCGTCAGTCAGTCAGACACAGTCAGAGTTTCCACATCAGAGCGAGGTGTTGTCCAGTGTTCTTGAAATGTGCTGCACCTCCACCCTAACCTAAACTCTAACCGCGACCTTTGACCTGTGCCTGTCATACTGGCCTGTTGACCCCAATGCTGACTTTCCCCCCTCTACCCAACCTTTACCCAGATCTCCAGACCCAAGTCTTCACAAGCACAGACAAAAATATTTACAAACACTCTATTATTCTGTTAAAGGCCAAGTATTAAGGGTTTGGTTGACTACAACAACAGACAAATATTTAATTTGGATGTGATTTTGGTCATTTTAAAATGAGATGAAATCTGGAAAAGGCAATCAAGCAGTAAACTGCTTCTGTGATAGAGGGCATATAAGTAGGCCGCAGTCTGGACTATTTGGTGATTTGCAATTAATTGTTTACCTATGTTGGTATTATTTTGTCGCCATGCTGAGGTATTTCTGTCAAGTAGACATTTTGCTATCTGACCAGCAAGAAGTGAGATGACCCCTTTAGTAAAGAAACAAAGCTGCTCTCACCTCTCGACTACGTCTTCACCATTCCAGCAGGTGAACTCCAGCCCCATCTCCCCCTCGCACAGCATCTCTGGCAGCGCGCCGAAGAAGGTCTTATAGCGTGGGATGTAGCCCACAAACTCCCTGCAAACAAAAAGAGCAGATAAGTCATCTAGCAAAAGGGACCCAATGCATGAAATCAGCCATTCATCCTGGGGCTTCTATTCACCAATACTACTGGACCCATCCCAGCTATTCTCCTGACTGTGCTAACTGGTATGTGCCTTTGCGCAATATGTGTGTGTGTGTGTGTGTGTGTGTGTGTGTGTGTGTGTGTGTGTGTGTGTGTGTGTGTGTGTGTGTGTGTGTGTGTGTGTGTGTGTGTGCTGTGTTGTACCAGAGTCACTGCACTAAACAAACAGAGAGGCCAAAGAACACTGCTATTTCACTATTCTCTCTGTTTCAGGTCCTGTTGCCAGGGGCAATCAAGCTGGAATTTGTGGGAACAGTGATTCACCACACAACCTTTTAAGGGAGGACACAGTTACAAATCTCCCATTCAGTGCAGGTCAACCAGCTCCGTGAGCATCCTATGTATTTGTTATACAGCAGGGGTCAGAGTGATTAGTGGAATCTAGGCTTTGGGTCTTGAGCCCTGTCTTGAATCCAGTGGATTCTGATCAGGCACTTGTTAGGGCCACCCAGGGGTGAAGTGTTACAATGCAAGGTTCAGGCGAGGTCATGTGCTGAGTAAGGGGCCTATCAATCAGGCCTGTCATCGGAGGCGAATCCAGCGCGGGGGTATGGGGAGGGGAAGAAGAGACTAACCACGGCCCCAGGAGACTAGGATGGCCTTTGGAATGGGTTAGACACACCATAAATTACCCCTGGCATCATCCGCCTGACAATCACTCACACACACAGACACACACACACACACATACGTACACATACTTACACAGATGCAGAGGTGGAATCATGATAACAAATATCCCCAACCAACACACTCACACATACTATGTGCAATATTACTATCACAGAATACTGTACTATTGTATTTATAATTATTTGTGATACGCTAGGATAACTGAGATAAGATAGCAGTGATATGCTATAATTCATTATGACTGCAAATGATGCCCCTAAAGGAAAAAATTAATCATATTTTGTTCATAACAAAATATGATAAATTTTTTCCTTTAGGGAAAAAGTGTTTCATATCGCTGTTTTAGTAGCGTATGAATTTAATACTGTCTGACATTTTACATACTCTCACCTCTATTAACTACCCGTATGAAGACAATTCACACACACACACACATACACACTCACATATACACACAAACATATACACACAAAAATATACACACACACATATACACACACACATATACACACACACATATATACAGGACGATGTTCATATCATGATCATATACAAATGCATCATGTTATCATCCGCATTCATGTAGCCACGCCACATGTACCACAACACAATGAATGAATGAATGAATGAATGATAGACAGAAAGAGGGAGTGAGATAGGAACACACATTCCAACAGAGATGGTCAGTAGACCCATGCTTACCTAGATATCTTTTTCAGACTTTTAGGTTTATCGTTCTTGGAAGGTTTCAGAGGGAGGGAGCTGGGAGGGTCGGCACCCCCAGACAATGGAGGAGTCCAGGGGAGGTGGATGCAAGCAGGATTGGGGGGGGGGGTGGGAACGGCGGGGTGGGGAGGGGAGGGGAGGGGAGGGGGGGTGTCAGACAGGTGGGAAACAACAGGATAATACAACAAAGGGGAGGGGGGAGAGAAAGAGTCATGATCCTGGAGGAAAATAAGTCAGTCATGCACATGCAACCACCCCAGCACAAAGAAGAACCACCAACGTGAACATGTGCAACAACACACAGTACAGTTTCACATATTACACCTTGTGTTATCCACTTTGCATTTACACAACAAAACTAGCCTCTAGTCCTACTCTCATGTTTAAACTTACCTTCACATTTATGACGCCCCTTTGTCATTTACTAGATGACTCCTAGCCTTAAAAAGCTACCCTCCTCACATTCTCTAGACACAGACAATAATTGTGTTCTTTTGAAGGGGCTCCCTACAATTCTCTCCTTGTTTCAATGCGACCTCTCCAGGTCTTTCCACGTCTTCATCTCGCTACCTGATGAAGCATGGGAGTTATTTTTTGGCTTGAAGGGCTGCTGACCCAGCACCTGCTGTGATAATCGAAAGATGAGAACATTTTCTGTCATTAGGGCAAGAGTTAGGTAATGATGCTGTTAAAAAGTGGGCTACTCCACCATGCAGACTGGCACGAGTGGATGCCCTTGTAGCAGATGCCAGCTTTAAGTAAGCGGTTCTTTGTGAGTGTCGGTATGTGTGTGTGTGTGTATGTGAGTGTGCGTTTCTGTGAGTGTGTGTGTGTGTGTGGGGGTATGTGTATGTGTGTGTCAGACTAAGTGTGTGTGTGTGTGTGTGTGTGTGTGTGTGTGTTTGTGTGTGTGTGTGTGTGTGCGCTTGTATATGTGTGTGTGTGTGTATGTGTGTGTGTGTGTGTGTGTGTGTGTGTTTGTGTGTGTGTGTGTGTGTGTGTGTGTGTGTGTTTGCGTATGTGTGTGTGTGCGTATGTATGTGTGTGAGGGAGTGGAGTGTGCAGGCTGGCAGGTCCAACAGGAAGCTGATGAACCCTCTCGATTAATGCTGGCACATCTTGTCCTTCTCACCCTGCCAAACAGACCGCCACAAGGGCAGCGCTGCCCGCCGGGGCCAAGCACAACATCCATCCAGCCACGGGCAGCACAGTGGGCAACTAAAACAGCGTTGAACAGTGAGGGTGCATGGGGGAAGAATCTCTTGCCCTGTCATGCTATCCAAGCCTGTGCAACACATGTGAATGACGTCAGTGAGAGACCTCGGTCAAGTCTGCCCCCCCCCCCCCCCCCCCCCGACACACACACAGATATGTCCTTTAGGATAGGTCAATTTCTCCCTGGGATTAGCCCCACTTACGGAAGGAGCCAGCATGTCTGCGGGGCAGAAGAGGTGCTGGGCGGGGGTAGTAGAGTGCTGGAGGGGGGAGGGGGGGTAGTAGAGGGCTGGGGGGGGAGTTAGGAAATCATCAGCCCCTGACATTTGTAGCATGAGTGGTACGAATCAGCACCGGCATGGACTCCCCATACCACTGCAAAGCCCCAGCTGGAGAGGAAATGCCATCAACACCAGTGTGCCAGACTTGGCATAGGAGACACTTATAGACACTTATAGAGATGGACCAGGTCTATGCACACGTAAGAAATAAGATCTCCAATTACTGACTGTTACTGACTCCATGCTGACTGTTACTTCCATTCCCATGACTGTTTGTGTGTGTGTGTGTGTGTGTGTGTGTGTCACAGGATCACTTTAGAGGGACCACTCTGAAGGACAACAAGCAATGTGTCACTGGTGCTTTATATAGTTATGGGTCAGACATGATGATTATGGATAGGCTTGAGCTGAGGGCAAACTTACATAAGAGTCTATCTATCCTTTGATATAAACCATATGGAGTAAAATCGGAGGCAAAATAAGGCAAATATTACAGGTCTCGATGGGTTAGAAATCGACAGAGGGGAACCACGGTCTTTAAAGTTCACTGTCAAAAGCATTGGTCTCACCTTCTCAAGTGGGCAAGCCTTCCTCGAAGCTCCACATCTGGACTCGCAGAGAAAGGAGTCGAAGCTGGGGGGGACGTGGCTGTAGCCGTGGACACCTGTCCCTCCGTGGGCGTGGGCGTGTGCGAGCTGGGTGCCTCGGCTGTGGATGCGCCACAGACTTTATCCACCTGTGAGTTTTTGACAAGGCACAAAGAGAAGGTGGGAGATGGCTTAGGTTAAGATAAGACACAGCTGATTGGTGAGGAGAGGTGTTTTCTCTTTCAGATGATCATAAAAATGATTCAGTTATACGGCTGTTGAGTGGGACTGTAAAACTCTTGTAATCACCCAATATTGATGGGTATCATATTCATTGTAAAGCAGAGAAATGGGGCCCTGAAGAGTGAGAGAGAGACAGAGCGAGTGAAGGATGGAAAAAAAGAGAGAGACTGGCACTCCCTACCATAAACCAGAAGAGCCTCTCATATCTTTTGGGGGAGAGGGATGAATGCCTCCTCCTCGCTGCAGAATAATATCTTATTTTTATAAGAGTATTGTATGTAAACAACTTACTTGTTGTGCTTGATTCAAACCTTTTTTAATTCAAATTTCATTTTGAGAGAGAGGGACAAAAAGTGGGGCAGAGAGATAGGAGATAGAAAACAGAGAGAGAAGAGAGAGACCGACAGAGAGAGAAGAGTAATGGCATGGCTGATGTACAGAAGGAGTCGGGGAGAAGGATCTGCTCCCTGTCTGCTATAAAGCTCCTCTAATGGGATTAAACACAATCAGAAGCCCTTAATGATGATCAGTGCATGCTGCAAGCTATCGACAGGGCAGCACTGGACCCGCTGCCTCGCCCATAATTAAGAGCCAAGGCAGGTAATGAAAAAAGCCTAACGATCCCGCCACCGCCCAATCAATGCCATCTCATCCGCTTAAAAGCTTTCCCTGTTACACACACCCATACACACTGACTTTAAATCAGGCGAGCTGTTCAAAAGAGAAACACAGTGCATTCTCTGTGCAGTCGTGCTTGCGGGCTGAGAAAGGCTGAGGTGGGGTTGGGGGGGGGAGGACCAGATAATCTTGCAGCAACTGTCTAGTCGCTGCTGGGAGTAGATTGTGACCATTGCGTCACACTCTGGCTGTATCATTAGTAAATGTGAATGTTATTCAATAGCCTGGTATCATATGGTTTACGGTTTCATTTGAGAGGCTGTGCGGCACTGATGGTAAATACAGTGATGGGCTGGCGGTCCGGCGGCCGGTGTGAATGAATGAAGCCCCAGTCAAGGTAAAGCGAGCGCAGCGGCCCGGAGCAGCCGAGAAAATAAACAGGCTACTGTAGCGAGGGCAGCGGGGCAGCAGTCAAAGGCAGCGCTCTCTCTCTCAGAGCTCAGGCCCCGGCGGGCTCCTGTTTGCTCAAGGGCCTACATCAACAGGTGGATCTCTTTGATTTGCCAGACCCTAGAGCCCCCCAGGCATGGATGCATTACTGTCTACCTCTCTCTCCCTCTCTCTCTCCCTCCTTCCCTCTTTCTTTCTCTCTCTCTGTTTCTCTCTCTCAGAGACCATGGTTCTGAAGCATTCCTGTGCGGCCCTGGCCCTCACTTCAGAAACGCTGGCCCATTTCAGACCAAGAGAGGGGTGCCGAGTGAAGTGGTTTCACCGATAGGGTTGGGCCGGGCCATGCTTATGCCGCTGGCAGCTCGTGCCTGTTTACCCAGCAAAGGTTCAGGCTTTCTGACGCAGTAAAAGCCCCGTGCAGAGAGACTTCAAAAGTGCCAGAAAAACACACACACACAGACACACACACACACACACACACACACACACACACACACACACACACACACACACACACCAGCATCGATGTTTACACGCATGCACCCTCCGGGTGGGCGAACGTGTTATGGAAGGGTCCAAGGAAGTACTCTGAGTATAAAACACACACACTCACGTACACACAACAACAACAAAAGTGACACATGAGGAAGGAGGAGAAGGATGAGGAGGAGAACACTGCATAGCCTCCTCGCAGTGGCAGAAATACTGTATGAGCGACAATTCTGAAACCGCAGGTCGTCGATCGTCGGGGCCCATATGCCCGAGGTCTAAAAATACTGGCGACAGCCAAGAGGGGGGAACCAGTCAGTCATCAGAGGCGGTCAGCAGACGCAGTTTAAACAAAGGAGTCAAAATAACAGCCATCTACTGTGCGTGTATGTCAAGACATTAGAGCCGCGGGATGAACCCTAACCCAGAACTGCACAAAATCACAGTGGAGTATCGAACACATGTAACATTTGTCATGAAACAGATGGAACAAAGTATGGATTCATTCAATCCTATCTACAAAGCTTTCTGCAGAGCAAAAACCCTTTAAGGAAATAAAAAGATTTTTATTTTTTTTTTCAGTTTCACACACATACAATTTAAACAATTTTGCTCTAAAGTGATATGGTTTACTGGAGAGCTGGCGGGAAGGGCTTTTTTCTTTCACAATCTGCAATTTCTGTTACCTTATTTTACCTTTACCTTTACCAATGTTTTTTTTCAAAACTGCTCCAGGAGAAGCAATAGCTACAGTATGTATATTGTTTAAACTCTCAGTGGAGCTGGCTAGACACTAAACTTTACAGCTAGAGAAGTAAGGACAACATTAGTCTTTGTACATTTGACTTTTCTGGCCACTCTTTCCTTCATTCAGCGGCTCCATAATAAGTTTCAAAGTGGGGGAGGCAATAACAGAGGGTTAACCTAGACTTGTAAGGTTGTCTGGAGGCATTTCCCTGGCGGAAATGTTCTTTATTCTGGCAGCTAAATGCCTCATTTTCAGAAATAGAAAGCATAAAGGCAATGGCGTTATCTGGATATCATAACATTGTTATTTCGCAACTTCTAATTGGATACAATTAAAACTTTTCAAAATACAGACACCAGAGCTGGAGTGCTTCAGTCGGCTTCATAGGTTGTGCACTCCCAGAGTTCTGTGTGTTTATGTTAAATTCTGTGCTTAATGTTCCGTTTAGAATGTTCTAATGTGCAAATTTGGAGTCCATGTTTAATGGGTGATGCCCTGGTGTAGTTTCCTTGTGTGTTAGTGTCTGTGTCAACTTTGCCTTGAAACCTGTGTCTGCGTATGTGATCCCTGAGCCTTTCCCCTGTTCAGCATTAGACTGAAGCGTGTGTTCCTGTGTGTCAATAAACAGCATAGAGCCAAAGAAAAGCCTGATTCTTGCATTTTCGTTACAGTATTTTCAACGTTTAGGGTAGCCTACTTTAGATGGAATCACAAAGAAAGGACCTATCTACTTGTGATTTGTCATAACAAAACTAAACCAGGTTTAGATTTAGATTAGACTACTTAGATTACATTTTCTAATCATTATAGACACCAAAGAGGGTGGGCACCACTGAGGATGCAGTTAAGGCTCCAAAGGGCGGAGCTCACACTCGAACAAACATTTTTCTGCTTGTTTTCGATAACTATTAACTGTGAACTGGGAGACATTTTCGTACTTTCTCTACTTGTCTTTCTCTCCATCAATCCCTCTCTCTCCTCTCGTCCACCCCCCACCCCACCCCACCCCCTACCCTCTGGCTCCCCGCTAGCTGGTCTGAGTGAGGCAGGGAGGAAGGGCTGAGTAAGAGGGAGTGGAGTTGGCAGGGCCCGAGTCAGTGCTGAGACATTAACCTTGGGCATCATGGGCTCATGGATTAAACGCAGAGCCTCTGTCTGGAGGCACGACCGCACAGTTTTCAGTGTTAAAACATTCTCAATGCTCTACCTTTCCTTTCCTTCCAGTCCTGTGGACATTGTGGAACACCTGACGCCACACAGCGTTAGGTCATTTGAGGGCAGATTGAATGGAGCTGGGCTGGTGATACTTGGGGCACCGGCCCAAAGTGGATAGGGGCCGACAGGGGTGGATTTAATAGGATGCTGAGTTTGGATGGAAATGTGCTGACGACTTAATGGTGGATTATGGTGATGTATTTAGGGGCCTTCATTTCAGGGTTTTCTGGGTGGTGGGAAATAGATGGCAGCTTGAAACTGGATTTGTGCACAGAGAGGTAGAGACTTAAAAAAAATCGTACTCAAGGTTGGTCGCTTCGTTTTTTTTTTGCAGAATTGATGTTAATATTTAGACTGGAAGCTGCCAGGGAGACGATTTTATGGCCTACGGTTTTACGATTTTACAGAATATTGATTATAGTTTATTATCGACCTACATTACTGAGTCTGAGCTTAATTGAGAGGTTGGTGGCTTGTTAGAGTGTGGTCGAGTGCTAACCAGCTGCATACAGACGGCACAAGGAGCAGGATGCCAAGAACAGTGGAGCTGGGAAATACCCACACTCTTGGTATTAATAATCAGGGCTATTATGGGTCTGGAATGCCTGGGCCAGGGTGACGCAGGCTGACTTTAGCCTGGCTGGGCTGGAGGTGCTGAGGCATGAATGGATGAAGTCACACACACACACACACACACACACACACACACACACACAAACATATTTACAAAAGGGGAATGGACAGCAGAGAGGCTGGAGAAGCAGCTAGCCCCGCAGCCCCATTCAAGTGGTCACACACAAACCAGCGCTGTCCGAAGCCAGGGCTCAGCATGGGCTCAACCACACAACAGGGCACGGACTTGAACGGCTGCCATGGAAGGCCATGATATCTCACTTGCTTGTGACTTCCTGGTTCATTCTGTAACACTGGGGTAGGCCAGGGTGGCATGTCTAAATGTAGGCTGCAGCCAGCACTGGTTCATAAAGGAGCAGATCTTTCTCCATGAAGGTAAGCAGGATTTACAAATGAGGCTACATGAAAGCAGAAGAGTCACCATCAGGTTCACAAACGTCAGGTTCTTTCATTTGATGGTTATTCACTACTTGTTTACTTATGTGTAACTAAATGTTGAGGAGGAAAGAAGAATGTGTCAACACAACCCCCTCATTCCCACCTCACCCTCCAAAAAACAGCCTATTCAAAGGGTCCTGTGGGAGCCTGGGTGTGGCGATATATTTCTGTTCTACAGTTGTTTGCTGTTGTCTGTTTATTGATCTAAATATAAATACATATGACACCCCCGCCGCTGTTCTTTTGTTTTTTAACCCACCAGACCCTGGGAACCTCTGACGCTCCTTGTCAAACTCCTGCTCTTAGACCCAATCTCACAGACAATAAATATCGGTTCAGACGCGCTGCAGACTCCTGTGATCTTTCACCAACAAGTGCTTGGCAAGAATGTTCCCCGCTGTTTCAGGGGCTGTAACTCTTTCGACAAAACTCTAACTCTAGCTAAGAATACCACTGTGTTAAAAACTGGAGGACCGCAAATACCCAATGAAAGGGCCATTTAAATGGCTGACATTTCCACGTCTAGAAAATAACTGTATACTGTACTTAGACATTCAGCATGACGTATTGTATTCCTGTTATGGAGAAATGACAAATAATAATTCACTGCTAACATCAGTCTAATAAATCCTAAGTGTTTTTGTGTGAATTCCGTATAATCATATCACTGCCAAGGCAGCACAGAAAAAACAAGAGGACCACTTTCAAACTGTGGTACTGGAGAACACACACAGAAACCAGCAGAAATCTTCACAGAGCAGGACCCCACATTCTCAGCCGAGCTTCTCTGTGCAATTTACTCCGATGCCATTCCTAGCTGGCCTCAAGTATGAAGAGACAAGAAACAAAATCACATCTGTTTACAAAAGGAGAAAATATGCAAACTTTGCCTCCAAAATGGAACATTTGTGGAGGTCAGTCGTAGTGCTGTTTGCACTATGTCCCCCATTTAAAAACAATATTTACAGCAGAGCTGCGTAAGAAAACCTTTAGAGAGAAAGAGCTCTGTCATTGCAATGTCAAACCGATGGGGATGAGAGCGAAACACTTTAAACAAAGGGAGTCCACACAAAGCAGACAGACACCAAACACACACATACTGCTCTTCAAATAAAAACATATGGAAAACAAACACAGGACGAGTCAAGGCGTGGTCTTTGGATCACACACACACACACACACACACACACACACACACACACACACACACACACACACACACACACACACACACACACACACACACACACACACACACACACACAAACGAAGAAAAGACACAGCACAAGAAAGAAAAAAAGGATAAATGAGCTTGGAATGATGGCTGCATTGCCCTGACAATGTGTCAAACAAACAGGAAGATGGACGGGGAAGGGGAGTGCAAAACAGCACATGCCGTCCTCCCTCTCCTCTGGGCCCTTAGGAGCGTGAGCCAGTGAGCCTGTGATCCTGTGCTGACATGTGCGGACCACTCGCTCACAGCGGGGGGCAATCTGGCATGTTCTATAGCGTGGGCCCGTGTGACTGTGTGTGTGTGTGTGTGCGTGTCTGGATGTGTGCGTGCGTGTCTTTGTGTGTGGCAGGCTTTCCCAGACCACCTGTCCATCCTTGTTATATCTTTAAAATCCCAGCTATTCCATTTCAGACATTCCTGCTGTGGTTGACTAAGGGATGGTGCCACTGGTTGGATGGACTCTCACTCTTTAGAGAGAATGAAGACATGTGCTTTCACACACATACGCACACACACATTCACACACAGGGCCCATCATGAAATAGCCCTTGCTCCTTGAGATTGTGGGTTAGTGTGGGCATTCTTGTCACAGGCAGTATTCTGCAATTTTTCATCATTTTTATTCTAGTCAGTGCGAGTCTGTGTCTGTTTTTCATTTGTGTAGTGGTTAGGGGGTACGAGTGAGTCTATCTCAGTGTGTCTATCTCACCGTGTGCATCTCCACTTGCATGTGTCTGTGTCCTTGGGTTTGTGGTCATATGTTTAAAGTTGTGTGTGTGCATTGTGTATTGTGTATGCATTTGTATGCATGTGTACATACAGTATGTATTTGAGAGGGTGTGTTGTGTGTTAAGCAATGTTTGTTCCTGGGTAGGTGTTTATTTTTTCATGGGAGGAGTATATCAACATCAACCTCTCTGTATGTATGTGTATTGTGTTTTTTTTTTGGTGCATGCGTATGCATGTATATTGGAGTGTTATAGCCATATGAATGTGTGTGTGTGTGTGTGTGTTTCTGATTTCCAGATCCCTGAGGAGGAGGACGAAGAGGAGCAGAGGGCGAGGGAATCTGCCTGTCTGTGTCCGAGTTGTGTTTCCTCTCTGGGAGTATTTCCTTACAGCTACCAGTGGTGGTCCTCTAAAGAGGTTTATTTGTGCAAGGATTAGTCCTAAAGGCACAGGAACTTTCTCAGCAACCCCCCAACCACCACCCCCGCCCTATCCCCATCTCCCTGCTTTTGGTGCAATGCATTGTGGGAGTGCACTGGCTGGCCGGCTAACGCCAACTCTTTTGTTCACTTCTGGTTTGCATTCGGTGGAGACCAAACCCTACAACAACTCCATCAACTATGCACACACACACAAACACACACACACACCATACAGAGGACGGCCCATTCGCCAGCCTTTGCCAAAGACCACAATACAGGAGCTCAGAACCTTGAGCTCGTTTCGATGGCCAGGCCTCTTCTCACGACAAGCTCGCAAACACACACTTTCACTTGGACTTGACTCTCTCTTGAGGAACATTCTCCTCACAAACTCTGCTCCGCACAACACTGTTTACAGTAATTAAGAACTGTAATGGATTAGTCTTGGGTGTAATTAAAATGTCCCCTACACACAAGGGGAAAACACCAAAATTGCTTAGTGCAGAAAAAGAACGAGGCAAAGAAACAGTTTTGTGCACCGAAAAAAATAAAATAATAATTGTTTGCCAGGGCCCTGGGGTGCTACACAGATTAACTGTGCATTAAAAAGATTCCCATCCGCCCACATTGACTCTTCTTCATGAGAGGCTGTCTTTCTATATTTATTCCATTCAGTGCAGTCTGCCCACAGACTCACTTCTTCAGAGGCCCTGCTTACTTTACAGAAAGGCTCTGGTATGGGCTTATAACATATGGATAAGCACTGGATGAGATTATAAAATGACTACTTTAGCAGTTTTTGGTTAGTATTCTTCCAAGCTTGTTAGCATTTGAAAGATGGCATTTGGGCACTTGGGTAAGGCAGTGAGAAAGAGCTGGTCCATTTCTGCAGGGACCACAGGGTAGTGCTCCTGGGTCGGGAATAGGGCTTCCTGTGGACGTTCACCAGTACTGACTTGTTATAAAAAGGCTTCACAGTCACGCATTGTCCATTACAAGAAACTACTGCATGTATTACACTTATATATAAAAAATAAAACTGTAAGGCTATTTATGGCCAATTACCTTTGGAACAGGTGGATATTTAGTTTCAGGAGTGGGTCAATTGTTTACAGAACATGTAATGAAGAACATTCCAGAGTCGCCTACCCCAGTGGGCTGACAGTTCTCACGATCCTTCTGAGCTTCTTATCTCTACCTTGTGTCTCTGTTACTCTCCAGTGCTTCACCACACAAGGGTCAAACCAAGGGCAAGAGAATGGCAATAAGGGTATCAATTATTGTATAACACTGCTAGATGGTTTGTTTGGCATATTTGAATTTCAATGGTCTCAGAGCAAGTGGTGCAATGGTCTCAGCCCTGCAGTGAAAGAGATTAACCTCAATAAAGATCTCAGAAATGTGGATATTCTGATCCGTGCAGCCTGCAACCCTATGGAAGTAATCAACCCCTCACCTCCATCAATGAATAACTCAGTCCTCAGTATGTGATCTCTGACAGGGCAAATACTTGATTACCCAAATTCTGTCGTTATTAACTTAATTGGGTATTTAAAGTCGCATTATGCAGTAATTGTACTTCAGGGTAAAGGTAAGGATAAGCAGTTTTACCTTACAATAACAGCTTTTAAAAATGGGGGCGTTACAATGACTTTTAATATGGAGAATCGCTTCCCTGCCATTGCCATACCAGGGTCCATAGGCATATTACTGCGTTATGTAGGTTTGCCTGAAGCCGCCCGGTGTCTGTCTGCTGAACTAGTAAGTAGCCTTTTTGCCGTCTTGCTTTGTCTTGTGCTGCACTTGCTTGATGTTGACTGTTGGGACAGTTGTTGACTAACTAGTTTGTCATAGTGTCAAAGTAAGCACATTTCAAGAGTTTCGCTAGTTTTATCTGCTAACATCTCAAAAGCGATTAGCAATTCTTCCGTTATGCTGCTATAAGGGGAGATGGCAAAAAAACATCTTAATTAATCTATAGACAGACACTTCCGCACTTGTGAATGTCTGAGCAGCCAGGTATGTTCATACCCTTCAAATGCTTAGGTTCTTGTTACTTCATATTATACACTTTAGATTAGTTTGCATGCGTACCTGATTTAGTAACTCGCACCTGGTAAATAAGTTGTGATGCTCTGATCCACTTTTGCCTCTGCTGAGTTTATTAACAAGAATTGTATAAATAGATACGTAGCGCTACCACAAAGCATGACAAGGATTAGTTCCAAATCAAAAAGCAAAGCTATGTAAGACTTTAGGTCCCTGGCTAATCACCTGGGTTGGATAAGCTGTAGAAGAACAGTCACATTATATTATACAGCGGTCGATTGCCTTTCAGTGTCTGAGGTGGACAAAATGGTCAAACTGAGCTTGAGCAGCATCCTGCCTCTCAGTCAATGCACCAGTTACACTAAATGTGATATAATTTCCTTGATAGAAAATGAGTAAATAGCGTAAACAAGAATGATGTGATCGTAAAAACTATAGAACTAGAACAGCTTTAGAACTATGTTCACTCTGGTTATTGCTTAAATGTGACAAGGAGCCCCTTCACAAAAGGCACTTCAAATGAAGTTCTGTCTCTTGCTCAGTCTTCCCCTCTCCCCCTCTCCCTAGAGTGATAATGCCTCCAGTAGCGTAGAAAAGCAGAGATGACCTCATCATAAGGACTGATGGACTGCGTCAAAACTTAATCCCCCCCCCCGCCCGCCACCACTCTCTTTTTCCCTGCAACCACCTCTCCATCTCATTCCATCTTCACCTGACTGTAGCACTGGGCATGGTGAAGGGACGAACACTGGGAACTGAAAGAGATGAGAAAAATAAGAACAGAGTAAATTCCCCATTTCATGGAAGTTAAAGAGGACACCCCACTGGATTTGTGGACACTGGATGCTCCAGTGCTACAGCATAGTGCATTATTTTCTTTTCCAAACACTTGGCCTGATAGCAACCTGGTTATTCTGGCAGCCAGCATCTGTTCCAGGAGCCACTGCCCAACACAGAACTTAATTTGCCCTTCATAAGTGACTGAGAGAGAGTCATGAGGCCAGTGAGTAAGAAGATCCAGGAGTGAGGTCTATCGTTTCATCCAGAGCACAGACTACAGACACCATTGCCAGCCCAGGACTACAGCCACAACGCTGCTGTTCATTAAAATAATATGATCTGTGTGACTGATCCTTTCCAAAGTGGGATTCAAAAGACTTCCTGATCCACACACACAGAAAGAGAGAGGGAAAAACAGAGAAAGAGAGAGTCTACATGGCCAATAGATGGAGAGCATGAACCATATGCAGTATTGAGCTGCATGCACATCTTGATACAATTTCTCAAAAACATTATAAATCATTAATAAAAATCTGGGTAAAAAGGTACTGGGTAAAAAGGTACATTGGCTGGTTTGCTTCCAGCCATGAACTAGGAAAGAAAAGTCTATGGCCCAATACCGAACACAGAGGAGCTTCTTTAGCAGATTCTGCTCCACAGCATCAAACACACTCATTACTCAATTGCATGTTTCTGCACACATCCTGAAGTCTACATAACGTAACCTTGCAGTTTTGTACAGTGTCTTTTGGTCTGTTAGCTGTTTGTTTCAACTGTACTGTAGACTATAAACGGTGAAGTGCCCAATACCACACCTGTCAGTCTGCTTGACACCAGAGCGATTTCAGTCTCTTCTGTTCTTCAGTTCTATTCTGTGTCTATTCTGTCTCCACTCTCGTCAGAGCAAACTCCTTCCACTCCTATTCTGTCTTGGCAAAACAACTGATTCTGATTTTCTGTTGTTTTCTTCATCCCAGAGAGCCAGATCTGTACCTTCCTGACTGCCAGACCTGTCTCTGTCTCCTACTATTCTCTTTGCCTTATCCTCAACTTGACCTCCTACCATGTTTCAAATCTGTTATCTTTCCATTGGCCTCCTTCCATCTAGTTCACCTCTCACTCCTTTGACTCTTCATCTTTTGTATCCCTCTCTTCATTAATCCATCTTTCCTCTCCTCTCTCTGACTCCCTCTACTCCCCGTTCACTGCTCTCATCCCAAACCAGGACCTCCCTTTCGGTTACAGCTCACAGATTCTTTTTCATCTCACTAAATTGTATTTCTACTCTTTTCTCACTTTGAACCTTCCTTCTTTGGCATGAACCAGCCCCTCATCTTCCTCCCAGACCCTCTCTGCATGTCTGTGCTGCTCTTCATCTTCCTCCAGGACCCTCTCTGCATGTCTGTGCTGCTCTTCATCTTCCTCCCAGACCCTCTCTGCATGTCTGTGCTGCTCTTCATCTTCCTCCCGGACCCTCTCTGCATGTCTGTGCTGCTCTTCATCTTCCTCCCGGACCCTCTCTGCATGTCTGTGCTGCTCTTCATCTTCCTCCCGGACCCTCTCTGCATGTCTGTGCTGCTCTTCATCTTCCTCCAGGACCCTCTCTGCATGTCTGTGCTGCTCTTCATCTTCCTCCCAGACCCTCTCTGCATGTCTGTGCTGCTCTTCATCTTCCTCCCGGACCCTCTCTGCATGTCTGTGCTGCTCTTCATCTTCCTCCCAGACCCTCTCTGCATGTCTGTGCTGCTCTTCATCTTCCTCCCGGACCCTCTCTGCATGTCTGTGCTCCTCTTCAGCTTTCTTGTGATGTCATGAGACGAAAACACTCTCCCCACTCTCATCTGCCACTATAAATAGTCCTTCAAACTGTTTGTGTGTAAACAAAATCATAAACAGTCATGTTTTTCCAATCCCGTGTCACTGTTGTTTGCCATAATTAAAATCATCGGCATATGATTTGCTGCCTGGTTTCCCAAAAACGGATGTTCTTTTCGCGTTTCTGTCTTTCCAACCGACAGAGTAAACTCATTTTGAAAATATGTTTAGTCTGTTTCAGGATCCTTCGGGAGTGCCAGGGACCAAGATGCCTTTCTGAACCGACACTGGGCTATCTGACAATTAGCACTGCACTGGGAGAGATTGAAGTCCCCGTAGACTTTGGATGAGAAAGATGGGGGGGAGCTACAGCCAGTACGCTGGAGTTCACTGACAATCCCAAACATAGTTCTGCTCAAATAGTTTTAAAGAGATTTTTCTTTCGTCTTATTATCTTACTTCCATTGTTACTGTTGGTCAGTTTTATACTATATTCATTATTATCAAAAGCCTTATCCAGTTTGTACAGCACTATGACAATACTTGTGGTTGCTTTAAAAGCGCTTCATTCGCCTTAACTTTAATCATGCTGATTGACCCACACATGATTGATGACAGCCATATCTACACTTACTCTAGTGGAAGGTACTGTGGGTTGGTGTGCACATTTATATTCATCAATGAAAAAAGCCTCCTTGGCTCAGCTGGCGTTCGTCTTTGTCTAACCGAACATTTCCATTACCAAACAACTGAAATTGATGAAGAACAAAGATTTATTTTAACCAATGTACGTTGTACGTCGCTGTGAAACATTTACATTTGAACACAACCCCCGCTTGAGAGGTTAATTTATTATGTTATTAGCCATCTCCATAAATTCAGCCCTAAAAAGAGATGATTATACAGTAGAGGGGGAGAGGGAGCGCCCATTCAGCACATTCAGCACGGCCCAGGGATACGAGCAGGGGATGTCTAACTAAGAGTGTGGAAGAGAAGGAGAGTTAGAGAGGGGGCAAGTGTGCATGAGTATGTGTGTGAGTGTGTGTGTGTGTGTGTGTATGTGTGTGTGTGTGTGTGTGTGTGTGTGTGTGTGTGTGTGATTGTGTGTGTGTGTGTGTGTGTGTGTGTGTGTTTGTGTGTGTGTGTATAAGAGTGTGTGTGGTTGAGACAGAGAGAGACAGTGAGTGAGAGTGTGGAGGGGGTTGGTGGTAGTATTTGAGGCATGCAGGGCTATGCATCAGCTAATGAGATCCAAACTTGCTGAGGTGGTCAATCTCTAGCGAGGGGTGGGAATGTGTGTCTGTGTGTGTGTGTGTGTGTGTGTGTGTGTGTGTGTGTGTGTGTGTGTGTGTGTGTGTGTGTGTGTGTGTGTATGGGGGGGGGGGGGGGGGGGGGGATTCCAGGCAAGCATCCCATCTCTGACAAGCACCAGCAAAAGTGAGAGAGAGAAGAGAGAGAGAAAGAAAGAGAGAGAAAGGCCCTCCTAAGCGGACCCTGTCTCTGTTGGGCTCCTTAGGCCTCAGAGCCTGTGAGGACCCCATGTCCTCCTCCTCCTCCTCCTGCTCTTTCTCCTCCTCCTCCTTCTCCACCTCTTCCTCCTCCTGCTCTTTCTCCTAGACCTCCTCTCGAGGGCCTTGTTTCCATTATCTAAAAGCACAAGCTACAATTATCATTCCTTCATAAGACTGAAATTAGAAGGCTCTGTTAAACCTCAGAGGAAATAAGGTAGAACTGCACATTAAGTCGCCAAAACTGACTGACTCTCCATTCAATGCCTTTGCTCACTCTATTCTCTTGTCTTCTTCCTTTCTTTAGGGGTCCAAGCAGTAAAGCTATTGTTTTTCTTTTCATTTTTGATATCAATTTTTTTCTGTGCAGCAAAAACTGGATGACCTAGAAATGTGAGACTTGACAACATGGGCCCATAACAACAGCTTAGTACAGTAAATGTCTTACATCTCGCCTTGTCTTATTTTCACCAAACTTAACATGTTAGGCCTTTATGACATTCTGGGGATGATCCCCAAGTTTCATAACAATGGACCACCTATGAAATTCATTCAATGTCTAATTAATCCTTTGTCTAAAAATAATGCTGTATTTAGTATACTCAGACATGCTTCACTTCTGAGCTGCTTGTGTCGTCTCATGTGTGTATGGAGTGGTCGAGTGTCCTGAGAAGCTTTAGATCTGCTTTAAATGACGGTTGTCATGGTCGGTCAGACACTAGCGTCTCTACCTGTGTCTACCTCACAGGGACTGTCCCAGGATCAGCGAGGACGGTAGGGTGAAAGGGTCAAAAAGGTCACGAATAGCACAGCGCCTGTGGTTGTTACTAAGGGGTCAGGTTCAACATTGCTGAAAGTCTGCATGTGTTAGAGAACACATGGGAGATATAGACACACAGAGAGGGAGAAAGGGAGAGAGAGGGAAAGGCAGAGTGATTGAGAAGACAAAGAGAGGGATAGAGAAGTAAAATAAGAGAAGTTGGAATACTATGGAAGGCTAGCCAGGAAGGATGTATAGCCACAATGGGGGAAATATTTGAAGCGTCATACAAGTCCCAAATGACTATCTGATCGTCTGAATTTTGTTAATTTTTACAGTCTCCTAATTTCACACTTGTCACTTGTCTAATCCCATCAAAACCTGTTCCTCCATGTGCCTTTGCTTGAGGTTGGGGGGTGGGGGGTGAGTGGGGCAAGGAGAGATTGTGAGTCACCCCCTCCTCCCGCCAGTTGAGCTCAGCGATGGTAAAGTGACCCTTCGCCATCCGAGCCCAGGATAAATGCCGTGTGAATAACACTTGATCTTTAAGGTCTGGGTACTGTAAACACTACGCTGGAATGGCGGAGGTGTAAAAGGATACGGCCATCGTTCAGGGAGGAAGGGGAGGCAGTGGAGGCATGGAGGGGGGGGGGACCATGCTCCCACCTTCACAGCTTAACCAACACACACTCGTTCACTTGTCTTTCTTCTGGTTGTTTTTTTTTCAATGGGAATGTGCTAAAACTTAATCCCCCCCTGCTCTCCGTTCTCCCAACACAACTGTCAATGGGCGCTATTCACGCTAGCATGAAGCTGTCCGGCATTGTTGTAGCGGCAGAGGCCAATATACTCGCTGTTTAAGCCCCCTAAAATCTGATCTCTGCCACGAGACATGGGGCTAGGGGACACAGGATGAGTATGTGTGTGTGTTTTTGTGTGTATTTTTGTGTGTGCGCGTGTATATATGTGTGTGTTTGTGCTTCTGTGTGTGTGTGTGTGTGTGCATACATGTGTGTATGTGTGTTCGAGTGCCCTTTGCTGGTTCTCCTCCTCCACATGCAGTGAGGGGCAGTGGGGTGGTGGTTTTGCGGTGCTGAAGCGCACAAGAGGAGAGAGAATGCCAACCACAGCCCCATTTGGGAAAACATCCCAGCGAAAAACCACACCATCATAATAATTCCTTCAATAACAACCCAGCATTACACACAGATCTTTTGGACCAGGCCTTGGCCAGCTACTGCAACATATTAAACGTATAATCTGCCGAGACAGAAAAGAGCAGGGAGAGGGACTGTTTAACAAAAACATTTTTGCTTCTTTTTATTGCAATGAGAGAGAAAATATGGAATAAGAAAAGTGGGGAAATGATACCGCTGGTTTTGAATGAAAAAAGGGTCGGCGGGGGAAAAGAGAAAAGTGCACGGAAAGCCAAAAGTGACATTGTAGCCGTGCTGTTGGTGCTACCCTGTTTTGCTTCATGGCCCATGAGGCCTGTGTTTGAAGGGTGCCCAACGGCGGAGAAAAACTCTCAGACTGGCCTGACTGTTCCTCAGCTAACTGTCTCACACAGAGAGAGAGAGAGACAGTAACACAGACTGAAAAAGGCAGAGTGAGTGAATGTGTTGTAGAGACAGAAATATAGAGAGTGGAAGAACGAGAGCGAGAGACAATGGGGAAGATAGGGAGAGACATACAGAGGGAAAGAGAAAGACAGAAAGGTAGAAATAGAGAGAGACAGAGAGAGCGCCAGAGAGAGAGAGAGAGAGTGAGAGAGAGAGAGACCAGTTCTGCAGCCCTGTGAATGGCTCCTCCCCCAGCCCGGAACAATCCTCAGGGTCCTTGTCCAGTTTCCAGCTCGCTGGCTGCTCTCTGCCTGGATGGCTGGAGCTCACTCAGCTTTATCAAATGTGTCCCTTTCTCTCTTTGTCCCTCTCTATGTCTTTTTCTCCGTCTTTCTGACTCCCTCCTCCCCCTCCCTGTCCCTCTCTTCCCCTCTCTCTCCCTCTCTGTTTTCCATCTCTCCCTCCCTCTCCCTCTGTGTCTTTTTCTCTTTCTCCCTCCCTCTCTACCCCCCCCCCCCCCCCCACCCCCCCCCCCACGTCTGCTAAGCCTCACTACATGAATACCAAACAGTGGAGCCGAGCCCCCGGCCCAAGGCCTGCATATTTGGCCCAGGTTAGGCTCCCAGCCTGGCAACCCCTCCTTCGCTCTCCGCTCTCTCTGGGCAGCCAATTAGGCCATGGGCAGAGCGGCGTGACAAGAGAGGCGCAAGAGGCCTGCAAATGCCTATATGCTCATGGGAGGCTACCCGCACCCAACATACACACACAAAGCCACCAGGGCTCTTCAGGAATAAAGAGACAGAGGAAGAGATGGAAGGAAGGAGAGAGAGAGCAAAAGAAAGAGGGGGAGATGGAGAAGGAGATTGAGAATGAGAGAGGGAGACTATCACAAAGAGGCAGATAAGGAGGAGAGGGTGAGTGAGAGAGAAGAAAAAATTAACAGAAAGAGAGAGCTGGGAAGAGGGAAACATTGACCATGGGTGAGATTAGGCCCGGGCATAATAACAGTTGGTAGTTGGTAGCGTGTGTAATATGAACAATTTTAATATGAAGTGAATATGAGCTTGTGGTAATATGAAGCTGCACAGGCACCCAGAGGGTTTCCTTTCTATCGTAGCTTTTTCACTATCCAAGCTATCTCGTGGTTAGGATAACATCTTCCCAGCTGCTGAAGAGTGATCACAACCACTTGTGGATGGTGTTGAATGGCTTCATATAGATTAAACAATCCTGAGAGAAATAATGGGACATCAGTGGAGCAAGGGCTTACTCTGATACCAATTAAGAGTCCCCCCTCCCCCTTGCCCTTTCTCGAACAGAGGTTGCCAGGGGGTATATTAACGATTCGACTTAACAATTTAGCATCCTTTCCCACACAACACTAGCCTGGATACCAGCCTGAACTCCGCCCACAAATTTTTTGTTCTGGGAGATTCAGTCTGGAATCGAGTTAGTTGGGAGAGATTTAACGTTTCAAAAAGGTTGAAACGCAATCTAAACCAATCAAATTGTAAGGGCGGGCTTTATACGTTGATGGACAGATATAGATAGAATATACCGGAATATACATCGAACAAAGATGGCGCCGTCTCGGGAGCTTAGTGGGACATATTTTATATGATTTAAGCTATCTACACGACTTTTTTATGTCTACATTGACTCGGTTAGTTGTGTATACGCAAAACGAGTGTTGCCGAGGATTTTAGGTCCTAACTAAAGCACTCTAGACCATTATTGATCGGTTATGCTAACGCGTTGGCCAAAATAATCGTTGAAACTAATGGTAGCTTCTAGCCTTGAGTGCTAATTAAGTAACGTGAGCAGGCATATCTCAGCAGATATTGACAGCGCATTCATTTTGAAAGAGGAACAGAGAAACGCGATCAAGGCATTTGTCGATTGAAAAGATGTTTTTGCCGTCCTTCCTACGGGAGCAGGTAAAAGTTTAATCTATCAGATGGTAATACTACGTTGCGCTGATTGGTTCTAGGTATCCAATTCAGCGAAGAGGAATTTTCTTTCCTGGTTCGTTGAAACACGCCCCATAATCACAGCCCAATTGTCCGATCTCAGACTCATATTCTGACTAGAATTATGAGTATGACATCGTCAGGCTAACACAACACTATAACACTAAATAAACTCTTAATAAATGCATGGGTTTCACTGTGGGTGGGAATGAGGTAGCCTATATGTGTGTGTTGGTACGTGCAAGGAAAGGGTGTAGCTTTTTTTCTTGAAATGCTCATCCCCTACAACTTTTAAATGGTAAGAAGCGCTCGCACCATAACTGTATGGCATTTAGTTTTACGCGACCTGACGATGTTACATTAAATAAACTGTGGTTAATACACTGGTTTATTTTATACAATTGCATAAAACACTGTTATACAGCTTAAATATAGTAATATCGTCGAATTAAAATTATCTGATTGAGGCACTTGCAACTGCCATTCAAGAGGACATTAAAAACCAGATTGCTTGGTAGATTGACGAGACCACCAACATTTCATGCAAAGCACAACTGTCCATAATCGTGCAATGATGCTACTGGAGTGATTGAGTCCGTGTTTTATTTTGGAGTGATGGAAATGTGATTTATGACTACAGAAACACACTCATTGGGCAAACGTATGATGGGGCAGCTGTCATGACATCAGCACTTAATAGACTGCAGGCCAAAGTGAAAGCAGTTGCTCCATATGCACAGTTCGTTCAACTGTTATACACATCGGCTCGATCCTGGGTCAAGGAGCGAAGTACATCCCAGAGGCAAGAATTGGGCTTTTCAGCATTTTTCAGCAAGGCAACTAAGAGAATGATGTTTTTGGAGGAATGTCATTGCACATGCCTTCCTGGAATTGCCCCCACTCGATTTGTTTTCATCTTTGCTGACATATAAGCAGATTCTTGCAGACACAGATGTTGTTTTTTAAATTTTGCAACAGAGAGCTGCAGATGTGGACTTCTGCAAAATAAAATAGATTAGCCCTGATTTGCCCTATGCCATTAAGAAGAGATCAAAGGCGTCATTCTGCATTATTTACGAAAAGGCTGCCAGCATGACCAACGTCCAGCAAGTAACCCAAGGAAAAGACGACGCTTAGGTTCTGCTGGTTAAGATTCAAAACAGCACTACAGGGGTGTGTGCATGTTTGTCTTTAACAACCTCATCAACCAAATCACGGAGCGCTTTGCCAACATGGATGACATGAGTTTCCTTGAACTGTTTAATAAATGGCAAGTAGCGTAGGCTTGAAGTGTAGACATGCTTAGTGAATGGATATGGCGAGATATTTGTTTCTGATTTGGTTAATGGCAGAGTTGCAAATTCTGTACTCAGAGAAGGGATCTTCTTGCTGCAAAGAAAAGATTTGTGACCTGATTGCATTTTTTAAACAGGGTGAACTTGACAAGAAAATGACAACGGTCTATAAGCTGGTGTGCTAAAGTGCAACAATAGGTGAGATATCTGAAATGCTGGCATGAAGAGAAGCATTTTAAGTGTAAAACATTTGAAAAGTAACACATGCAATACCATGGGACAGGAGTGACTACAAAACTTGTTCCGTTCAACAGAAGGCAAAATAGTTAAATCCTTAGAGTGAAATCCCTGCCGGCCTGATATGACAGAATGATTGATAATTTTGCCAAGAAGACCAGGAGGCGGAACTGGGCCTCGTTTCCCGAACGCGCACTTAGCCTAAAAAGCACTTGAAATCGCTCGTAAGAGGATTCCTACGTTGCAGACGGGTTTCCCAACGGCACACTTAGCTTAAGTGTATCTTTCGTTGAGAAGAATTCTACGTGTGGCCAGGACCAGTAGTAACTTCACACTTAGCGATTTAATCCACCAGGGGCGTCGTTCGACCGTCGTTCGGAAGAAAGGGGAATTTAAAAAAAAAAACATGGCTACTTGAAGCGAGGAATATTTTACATTAATAAAGCTATCTACACAACTTTTTATATGTTTATAATGACTCGGTTTGATCTGAAATGTGCTACGCGACCAATGTAGAGTATGTCGGTCTTAACTGAAGCTTTCAAACAGTAGTTTTATGGCACAATTAGCGCTTATGCCACCACTCCATTGGCTTATATGGTAGCTTTATAGCTATATGGTTGTATACATATATATTTGCAACTATGTTCTTCATTGAAACTTTTTTTAAATCGCTAGTTTCATAGCTCATACAGTCACGCATGACGTACGCTTCAACCCCCTCGACACCTTATCCAGGGGTGTCGTTCGGCCTATTGTAGAAGAAATCCAAACGATGTTTCTGTGTATAGCACATCATGAGAATGTCATTGTTTCACCTGCCTATTCCCATCAAAATAGAAATAAAGAATATTGAGTATTTGAAAATAAAGATTAGGCTATACAAAACTAGTGCAGTGCCCGTAGGAATTATGCATTCTGTAGTGTTAGCAGACGTAGGGCTGTTGGGTAGTGTAATGGCAAGACATATTTGCACTCTACATAGGTACAGGTTACACTGAAGTATTATTGTGATGCATGTTTCCTTTTAATTAAGAAATGTGTTAATGGTAGCCTTTTTGGAGAGTTACCAACAAATAAAGTTTGAGATTATGTAGTGGATGCAGTTGAATATACTGTAGATGTCAACGTTGCTGTCTAAACTATAAACTAAATGTCATAAAGAAAGACATTATTTAAAATGAAGTTATGGTTGAAATAGGATCACTTCTTTATTGTAAGGGTAAGTGTAGGGTAAGAATGGTCATGCAGTTGGACTCAAATGTAGGTTAATTTTATTGAATGTATGTAGCCTACTGTACTGTATGACTTCGATGATGCTAGCTTTGACAGCCCACTCTCAGACAGATCGTAATAAATGTCCTTACAATAGGAACACAGTTTAAATAGGCTACTCTGCTGGAGATGGCGTTACTATCCCCGCCCCGAATTCAGTGCACATTGCACGTTCGATGCACGCATAGGCTAGCTAATTTCACAGCAATTAACGTAAACAGGTTAACCTGACATAAACAGCTCCTAAGAGCTACTTAAGAACTCGTGCACGTTGCGCTCGTGCACCTGACTTTAAGTTGATGGTTGGGAAACGCACGTTAATAGAAAGTGTTACTTAGTGTACGATGTCGCGAAAATCCACGTAGGCCGTTAAGATACGTCGTTATCGGGAAACGAGGCCCTGATCTACAAGGTGAGTGAGACGCTTTGTATGTCTACTTGTGACCTTGCCAGGTTGTTACTTCACCTAGTGGTTAAATGCATTAAATAAAAAAGCAAGGAAACTGAACAGCATTTTTCTATGGCCCACACCTACGTGTTTTGTGACCATTAGATAAGTCAATGACATAAACATTACATATATGCTAAATAACCTGTACATAACGTTGTACATAACGTTGAACATGAGAGAAAGGACGTATCAGAATGTAAGACAGCAAAGGCAGGAAAAGAACTGCTTAGGGAAAGAAAGGATAGGCTGAATCTTTCCTTTTTAATCAGCCTTTCAAGGTGAGTTCAGAGGTGATTATATGCCCTCCTGTGCTTATAACTGAAGTTGCACTTAGAAGCTTTCTCTGCCCTTCTGAATTTTTCCTCTGTCTGTTTAAAAAAAAAAGTAAACTAGTGCAAACTAGTCATTAACTTTGTCTTCTGACTTGTCCTGTCTAACTAACATCCCAGGCGTGGCCTGTACCTTGACGTTGTGAGTGGGCTTTCAACTCAACAGGTTTTGGAGGACGTAGCACTTTCTCAACCAAATCATTTGTTTAGCGCTGTCATATATCTTTGGTGCACATTGTTTCAACGCCTCTTGTTTATTTGTATGTGTTTGTCATTTCATAATTGACATTTAGGCTATACAATGTCTTCCTATGTCTTATACCACTTCGCCAAAAGGGGGGAAGGGGGTGGACGACGGACCCTGCAGTCCATGGGACTGTGCAGACACTTACTATGTAAGTGTGTGTCAGGCAGAAAAACTGCCTGGTCACAAACAACCTCAGAATGAGCCTGGTGGCTTTCGAGGCGGGGAGCTGTCCTGCCCTCAAAGATCGGGGGACGTGAGTGTGTGTGTGTGTGTGTGTGTGTGTGTGTGTGATGGCGTGAGTGTATTTGTGGTTGTAGCAACTGGCGCGTATTTGTGTGGTGTAAGTGAGTATGTGTGTGTATGTGTGCGTGCGGGTGTGGGTGTGGGTGTGTTTGAGCTTTGGATGGGACTGTGAGCATCGCAGTTACTGCTGGCCCAAAGATGGGACCAGCTAACCTCATGTAAGGAGAGAGTGGGGGATACTGTCAGATCAGTCATTGCTTTCCCATCCATTAGTGGTTGCAGAGATCTCTGGAGCTCATTTAAGAAGCGAGGAAAACAGACAGAAAGAAGCATTCCCACTACAGTCCGCAGGAAGACCAAGACCATGACTTAACTTAAGGGAAAGGGAGGGAAAGAGAGAGTTTGCATGAAAGAGAGAGCAGAGAGGAAAACAGAGGGAATCCTCCTATGAAAGAGTGCATTGTGAAACTATGTATATGTTACTCAGGGGTTTTATCCTATAATTACCTGATATCCCTGAAATACTACAAACATTGGAAGATTGGAGGGGAAGAAAATCGGGAAAAGAATGAGAAAGAGAGAACACAAGCGATTCAGTTGGGTGTGTTAGTGATTACACATAATAAATATAATAAAAGTTTCTCATCCTTTCCCATGAGATCACTGGGCATTCGGTTGCAATGTTACTGCAACCATGTCTGTCTCTACAACAAAACTGACATTCAAGCTATCTGTGCTCCTCTCAAGGATAAAGACCCAACTTTGCGGCTGTGCCAAAGAAGCATTCTTACTAAGAACTGTGAAAGTGTTCCATCTAGGAATATTTGTGTCTGAGAATGCAGGCGAGAATGTGAGAGAGTTAGTGAGAGTGAGGTTATGTTTCTGTATGTGTGTGTATGTTTTGAGTGAGGGAGTGTGCATGCACATGTGTGCGTGCATGGGTATGCCTGAGTGAGTGTGTGTCTGTGTGTGTGCCTGTGTGTATGGCAATTTTCCAAAATTGCAATGATTTTGAACTAAATAAAACAATTCGCAAGATCGCAAAATCGCAAAATCCTGTAGGGATTTGTATGTGTGTGTGTGTGCTTGTGTACATGTCTGTTTGTGTCACTGACTGCCAGTGAACAGCGCAAGTAAATGTCTGTGTGTAAGCAAATGTGTCGGTAAACCCAATCTAAGATATCAGTGCTGAGCTGGCACTGAGAGCAGTGGGGGCACATTGATACTGCTGGATGCTGGCGATACTGCTGAGACCTTGGGCTGGGGAGGGGGGGGGGGGGGGGGGGGGAGGGGGGTGGGGGGTCGGGTTACCATGCCAAGCAGCCCAGGGCCTGCGGGGGGTGAAGGGTTACCGGGTTGCATACAACCCACAGCCGGAGATAGATAGATAGATGGAGAGAGAGAGAGATTGAGAGAGAGACAGACAGACAGATAGAGAGAGCGACAGGCTGCAATAGTACTACAATGTTAGTGAGAACTCTGTCTGGTTTACAGAGCCACAACCACTACTTTGTTGCACTCAGGTCTCTCTAATTAAGAAGTTGCATACTTGTAAAGTGAGCTGGGGGGTCAATACACCAATGAAAGTAGAGTCTCTAGGGTTAGTGAAAATGTCAACTGTTGTGTTGGGGCCTCATTGGCCAGAGTGGATCTGGATCTAAGTCTTATTCTGCCATGAGAGCCCAAAGCTGAAAAGACGAATTCCTTTCATATAAGTTAATACAGTATGTCTCTGAAGCTACGGCATTCTTTACTGGAAACCCTCTAGCACCCGTGAGAGTGATTTTGCATATATAGGCGTATGGATTATTTATCAGTATTTTTGGTATCTAGTTTGTTTTCGTAGATGTGTATTCAATCGATTATTTACATACATTTAAGATTTTGGTATGTAGCATGCTGTAGTAGTGTATGTAGATTGTGTCTGATTCATGCAAATCAGTCTTTGTAATGTGAGCTTTGATCCTGTTCCTGGAGCCCCCCTGCCTTGCATATCTATGTGTTCTATCTATCCCTACTCCATATCCACCCCACTGGAAACCACAGGCTTATATGACTTTTCATGTGGACAGATTAGTAAGTGACTGTGTGTATGTGTGTGTGCGCATGTGCACTTTACTTGGACGGTCCCCCAGGTATTTTAATGGCTGCCAAAGTATATTTGGCATTCTAGCCTTTTTTTAAGTTTATTTTTTCATCCATCCAAAAGAACGTCGCCAGCCGTGATCGATGAACTAGTGGACAATGTCCCCTCACTGTACTTCGCAAGAGAGAGGGGGACGTTTCCGCATTATCTTAGAAGACACGGACACGGTTTTACAAGCAAGAACCAGATAAAGGAACAGTTTTTCTCCTTATTGTGTAATTGTTCTTTGACTTTGGTAGTGGCTTCAAATTCTATGAAAGAAAGCGGCAACTATGGTGTGTTTGTCGCTACAAGACTCAAGAGTCTATTCAGCGCATGTAATTTGACTATAGCGCAACATGCAGCAAAGTTGTTCTGGCTAAATATAATAAAGATTATAATTAGTTTTCTCTTTAGGCTATGGCAGTTAGATATATACTTATTTTCCATGCATTTACTCAGCAGATAAGAGCATTGAAAAATATTTGAAGACAATATGGGTGATGACGAGAGATACACAGCACCACAGGTTATTTAGCCAATATTAGTATTTACCGTGAAATGGCAATAAATAAATGCAGAAGGCATTAATCGGACGTGAATTTACAATTGCAGTGAACAGTGAGACGAAATGCAGAGACCAAACTAGATTCAAGCTTTTCAACATTCCAGTCGGTCAGTTAAGCTGCTGGCACAAGTAGTAAGAGCGCTGAGGGAGAGGAAGCAGGACCCAGTGTGGTAGAGACATGTGCAGGTGACCAAGCAGCAAATTTCCAAACAGTGCCAACTGTACTGTTCTGTACCGAATGTTTTATCCTTTTTTATTTTTTTATTTTGTCTTACTCTTCCCATTTGGGTGGATGGAGGGGAAGGTGGGTTAGTGGATCTTGAATATATTATATGGAATTCATTATAAATAATATAAATAAATCAAAATATTATATATAAGGTTACACTTATTTGTTGTTTGTTACATGTAGTAGACCATTTTTGTGCCGGCAGGTAATATAGGCCCATTCCGCCGGCCACCACCTAAGTATTTGTTCAGGTCTGTAGGAAACAATGGTGTGTGTACATGCATGTGTGTGTTCCTCTTACCGTGGCTGCAAGCCTGGGCCCGTGCAGCTGCGCAAAGAGGATGGCATCGTTGACCTTCCCCTCCACCCCGAGCAGGGCGAGCTCTAGGCTGTGCTGTCCGGCCACGGCATGGGTCAGGTCCTCCAGCAGTGCCACATGGCGACGCCAGGGAAGGTTGAGCTCGGTGAGACTGGCCAGGCAGCCGCGCAGCACGTTCAGGCAGTACCCCGGGCACGGCTTGATGAGCGTGAGGCCACGGCAGTGGGAGCAGTACTGCATGCGAGCGAGTGCGCGCGAGCAGTCACGTGTCAGCATGGCGGCGTCCGTGGCGTTCATCAGCTCCATGCCCAGACCCAGCGCCTGCGTCAGAGCCCGGCCCGCCCGTAGCGCAGCTCCAAGCTCGCGTGCCAGCGCCCTAGGTTGCTCGCCGAACGGGTTCATGTCCTGCCGCGTCATGCGCAGGCAGTCCAGACGCTCGCCAGCGAGGCTCGCTGCCACGCCGGGGTTCACCAGACGCCCGTACACCAGAGGGAAGAGGTCGTCGAAGAACCGGTGCACAGAGGCCTCCACTGATGCGTTGCCCCCACGCACAAAAAGCGAGAGCTGGGAAAAGAGCTGCGTGATCAGCGGGCTGGCATCCAGGGACAGGCTGGAGTAGGAGCTCTCAAACAGGGAGCTGATGTGGGTCATGGAGAATGTCATCAGGGACTGGAACGTGTCTAAGGGGGAGAGAGAGGCAGAAGAGTTTAACAGTCTTTTATTAAAACTTTTCATACTTTCTCACATAGTCACAATTATAAAACACATACGACATTAAAGTTCCACGCACACAAAGCTTACAATCGCACATATACTGTATGCAAGTTCCCCCTGATACTTTTAAAAGCCATCTGCCCATCATCCCAAATTTCACACCATCCCCTTAAAACCTCTGCAGAAACAGGTCAATTCATAACATCCTTTTTATTTGAAGGAGGGAGAGAGGACCGTGAGATGGACAAAGAGAGAGAGCAAAACAGAGAAAAGAAGAGACAGGGAGGAAAGAAGCCAAGAGAGACACAGGGAGGAAGGAGAGTGAAGAAGAGACAGGGAAGGGAAAGAGACAGGGAGGAAGGAGAGGGAAGGAGAGACAGGGAGGGGGAGAGAAAGACAGGGAGGAAGGAGAGGGAGAGAGAGACATGGAAGAAAGAGGGGGAGAGAGAGACAGAGTGGAAAGAGGGGGGGAGAGAGAGGGAGAGATTAGTGTTGTAGATGGATCAGAGGGAAGAAAGGAGAAGAATGCAGAGGAGCATCTGTGGCATGTTTGCTTAGACAGACTGTGAGGTCACAGAGGTAGAGAAACATCAGAATGTTCAGTATGCTCCTACAAACACACAGGCGCAGCAGCACAATCACACTTGCATTACTGTAACATTAGCCCACAAGATCCTCCGCACACACACACAATTAGACAACTGTTCTAGAAGGGTCTTATAAACAAGGGAAAGCACAGAGCGTAAACAACAACAACAAAATGGTTGGAGACACGAAGAGTAAATATTTGGTGCCACACATCTCTTTTTCCCACAGATTTCAGTTTTACATTGCGTGTGTGTGTTTATAGTTGTCCCTATGTAGTGTGTATGTGTAAGTCTGTGTGATAGTGTGAGTGTGTGTGTGTGTGTGTGTGTGTGTGTGTGTGTGTGTGTGTGTGTGTGTGTGTGTGTGTGTGTGTGTGTGTGTGTGTGTGTGTGTGTGTGTGTGTGTGTGTGTGTGTGTGTGTGTGTGTGTGTGTGTGCTGGATGGACTGTATCGACCACTCTCAACACGACCAGGCCTGAACAGCTTTCACTAACAGCAGAGACCACCTGATCTCATTCATCTCATTCTCTCTTCACTTTTCCATATTACTTTTCATTACTGTCACCTATTCCCTCTCTCTCTCTCTATCACATCGCATAAACACACAGACTCTCTCTATCCTTCTCCCTATCTCTTTCTATTCTAAACACACCCTATAATCCCTCAAGCACATTCACATGCACATACCCAGATATTCACACACACCCCAGCATCCTTAATGGAGATGTTCAGAGATGATAAAGCCCTCCTGGTTGGGAGCTGAATGAACACAAACTAAATGAGCCGTCCCTCTGCCATTCAGCGCCCGCATCAGCACCTCTACAGAGATATGAGCCAGAGAGGATTCTGGGTCAAAGGTCAGCTCCACAATCCTATGAGATATGACTGGAAGTCAATCACTGCCAGCACCACCTGTGTGTGTGTGTGTGTGTGTGTGTGTGTGTGTGTGTGTGTGTGTGTGTGTGTGTGTGTGTGTGTGTGTGTGTGTGTGTGTGTGTGTGTGTGTGTGTGTGTGTGTGTGTGTGTGTGTGTGTGTGTGTGTGTGTAGGTTTATGCCAGTGTAGCTATTCAGACAAACCCCCAACAACCTCGAGATTGATGATCAGCACCTTTATAGAGGAGACGAGAGCTGGGGGGCATTCTGGGTTAAAGGCCAAGTCTGCGATCATATGAGATACGTCAGGAAGTCAGTCACTCCCAGGGCTGCCTATGGCGGGAGGCGCACGTGGAATGCCCTCTAAGCTCTTTTAAAGCGCCCTTTATGCCCGCACTCAGGGCCCTCGCCATACCCTACGACAAAAATAGAGAGAACTTTATCTGAGCTGTCTGGCACACAACATACCTCCACCAACCAACCACCCACTCACCCCTTCCCTTCTTTGCCTCCTCCTCCATGTAGCCCCCTCTCCCACTCCTCCCATTCTCTCGCCTCCTCTCTGCATGTTCTTCTCCTCTTCTCTTGATCCTCTTCTGCACGCAAACTCACAAATCACCCCCCAGAAGTGAGGCACTTCTCTCGTGGCGGCCTGCTTGCTCTCTGTCTCCCCAGTCATCAGCGGACAACTTCCCATAGATCACTGCATGTGGGAGAGCACCCCATTGGCTAGCCACAGGAGCCATAAAGGATTAGACGCTATGCTACGCTAACCATGGTGATGCATAAGCATGCACTCACAGACACAGACAACTTCCCAAACTACTGGGATAAGAAAGAGCAGTGATCCTGCCAGGTCCCAGCTTATTGAGAGTCTGGTGGGTGAGTGAGGGAGGAGGTGCAGCTTCTTGAGAGCCTGGTGGGTAAGTGTGTGAGGAGGTGA
Source organism: Sprattus sprattus (assembly GCF_963457725.1). Classification (NCBI taxonomy): domain Eukaryota; kingdom Metazoa; phylum Chordata; class Actinopteri; order Clupeiformes; family Clupeidae; genus Sprattus; species Sprattus sprattus. Next base: position 18,607,032 of record NC_137923.1, read on the forward strand.
CTCACATCAGCCCCCCAGAAGCCTTCTCCTAAGCAGAATCTGATATGTTACAAATATGAGATGGAGTCTTACAAAACAAGGCTGTCCCCCTCTCCTTCTCTATCACGAAGACAGGCACATATAAAGAATAAATAAGGTATAGTTATCCTATAACCCATAGGCTATACACACAAAGATAGGACTTTTACCTATATATATATATACTGTATATAGGTTGTTATCAAGTCCACTCAATACAAAGGACACTTTCTGTCACAGGACACTTTAAACTTCAACTTCAACTCAAACTCTAATTAGCCACATAATATTCATGATACTGACAGAACACATACACACACACAGAAAAACACTAACACACACACACACTGATAGACACTCACACACACACACACACTGATGAACACTCAAACACACATTCACACACACACACACACACACACACACACTGATAGACACTCTAACACACACACACACACACTGATGCACACTCACACACACACACACACTGACGGTCCCTGTGGGGCCCCTGACACATGCCAGAGCAAGTTTGCAGGAGGCTCTGTGGTCAGTTGAGTGACAGTGAGTGGACACGATGGCTCTGGCTGTCTAGGACAGACGGACGGATAGACAAACAGGACGGGACCAGGATGGGAAGGGATGGGGACAGGATGGGTCAGCGACTCTCCCTGCGTTCTGATGTCAGCCCCAAAGCACGCTGGCAGATGGAGGAGCAGCAGCAACTGCAGCGAAACTGAGACAGGGGGGAGAGCATGCCAACGCAACACACACGATTATATACATACACACACACATACTGCACAGACACAACACACACGCCAGATAAACTCCCCAACGCACACACAGATCCTCTATTGCGCACAAAAACACACACACACACACACCCACACACACACACACACACACACACACACACACACACACACACACACACACACACACACACACACAAACACATACAAACACTGTGATACTCTCACGTATCGTTGCATCCAGTATAAATATACACATACCACAAACTCAACTATGTGATTTGTTCAACTGTCAAGGAATAAGCTTCTATACAATAAATAAACATTCCCATACAGATTGAAAATCTGAGATTTATAAATGCATGTATGTATAACACATTTAATAAAAACGCCATGTCCAGAAACAGGAATATGACAAGGGAATATGATGTCATACTAACACTGATATCACACATAGCCAACGCATAGACACAGCCAACACGTGTACACAAAAAGAAATTAAATCCTTTACGTAAATGCAGAACGACGGGTAATTCAACATAAAAAAATATATATTTCTACCATTCGCATCATTGATCAAGCAAAATCATACACACACGTTAGCCAGACTAGTATTCAATGTGTGTGTGTGTGTGTGCTGCAGGAGGACCTTGCCTCCTCCCTGCACAAAGGGCTCAAAAACAACAGCAGCCGTGCTCTCTCCCACACAACAGCTGCACAAACTAGCGCTGCTCTGCCCCCCTCTGCCGCGCACTGCTGCAGAACCACACCAAGGGATCGAAAGCGCTTCCCAATAAAAGAGGGCTAATTTGTAATGCTCATGAGCGCGTATTCACCCGCTCCTGAAATCACACAGACAGAGAGACCCTCGGGAGCACAGCCGTCTGGGCTTTTCCTCATTTACTGCTCAGGGAGAGAGAGAGAGTGAGAGAGAGTTATGGTATTTGCCCCTGGAGACGTGTTTGAGAGACACAATGGTAGGAGAGATACATTTTTGCGAGAGCATAAAATGTTATTGTCATGCCAATAAAGCATTTTTGAAGTTTGAGTGAGAGACAGGAGGTGACGTGGAGACAGTTGACATAAACAGGGGAACAGAGGTCAACATTCAGAGGGGAAGGTCAATCATACACTGCTGTTCAAGTACTCTAAATGTAACCAAACAATATATGTACATTTGATAGGAAAAGTGATGAAGCATACAGTGTGAATGTAGGAATAGACAGAGACAGAGAGAGAAGGAGAGCCAGAGTGAGGGAAAGGAGAGAAGGAAAGAAGCGTGGAGGGGGTGCCAGCTCCTGTGCGATGGCGTTCCAGCGCTCGGGGCTGAGCACCGGTGCCAGCATGTAAAGGCAAGACTGCTTGGAGCGAGAGCCGAAAAACCACAGTGCACTTTGGACCGCAGAATGTGCCAGGGTTACGTTACAGCTTTTAGGAGGCTGCCTCATGCCACGGGGCCTCAGTAAAACTGCCAAAAGCAGCCCGGGGCCCGCCGGGCACCGCGTGCAACATTGCTCCCAGGCACGCAACTGCCCACAGCAGCAAGCAGAGAGAAATAACGACAGAGAGAGAGAGAGAGAATGAAAGAGAGAGAGAGAGAGAGAAAGGGGTAGTGACAGAGAGAGAGTGAAATAGCTGAAGGAAAGAGTGATTGAAAGACAGTAAGCAGAGACAAATAAAGACAGAGAGCAAGAAAGAATGAAAGAGAGAGAGAAGTAGAGATAGACAGAGTAAATTAGCTGAGGGAAAGAGTGAGTGAATGAAATAAAAGTAAAGTGACGTGTACAGACAGAGGTGGGATCATTAGGTGTAGCTGGACGACCATCTTTGGGGTGGGTATAAAATGCGAGTAATGGTTTGGCCACATCAGATGGCCAGTGCGTGTACACAGTTTTCATTGCTATAGTAACATCCTGCATCTGCCAGCAAGCGAGCGTGGCAAGGGAGGTGAGCTAGCACTAGGGCAACAGAGAGCTTTATTTCCCCCTTGTGTCACACAACGCTCATCTTTCCATGACAAGCTGTTCTGTTCCGGAGTTTTCCGTCCCATGAACTTTTTGTCAGGGCTGAGTGGTTTTAAAGAAAGGCCTCTGACAAAGCCCAGGTTTCATTCTTAAGCCGTTCCTTTTTACGCGTTTAGCTTTGAAACTATCCATAAATCAGAGGACACATCCGCATGAAATCAATCCCGGCGTCTGCAAGTAACACACTATTGAATGGGCCATGACAGAGCGCAGAAGAGAGGTGGAGAGCTTCTTCACCGAAACTCCCCCTGCGGTATTCTGACACAACCTGGCTCACCCTTGTGACCTGGGCCTTGAGCCTCACGAGACAGGACATGCAAGCCATCTGCATATTTACCAATTCCCCAATGAACACTCACACTTACATCACGTGGGAAATAACATCTGGCCTTTTCCAGACTTATATAACATAGTTCATATGTGAGAAGGGATTTCAGTCCTTGGACTCTGTCTTGAGACAAAGTCTATCGTTACTGACATTATATAAACTAATACAATTGAATTGAATCTAATTGAAATTGCAATGCAATGGTAAGTAACTATTGGTGTGGGGGCTTGACATTGAGTCCACCTGAGAAGCCATCAAATTTAATTCTGTAAAGGTCAACTCTCGTTTCCAGCTGAGGTGGTAATGTAGAGGTCCTGACCATGTGGAGATGGAGAGGTGATGATGGGGTAAGAACAGGCTCTCCAAGGACGAAAGAGGGTGATGGGTTCCCAGAAGCCCTGGAGTGCTGGGGGTCGGGTTACATGAGACGTGTCTGACCGAGAGGCAGTTTGATTAGCTTGAGACCGGGGAGTTCGAAAATTATGGCAAGACACTTGCCATTGTGTAAAAGGTACAGTACTTCATTCAAAAGTGACTCGGACCGAACAATACACTGTTTGAGCCACTAAACTTTGCTTTGGGAGCCCTGAAGGGAGTGCTTTTGAGTGGATAATTTACCAGAATAATTTTCGTAAAACAGACAGAGAATAAGACGTCTGAAGGTTTGAGAGTGATACTGTGTGGCCCCTGATCACTGCTTGCTTTAACCACAATTGTCTGCAGAAGCTTTTTTGTGGAGGTTGTTGAATTAAGCAGTCTTTCATGGCATAAACACAATATAAATCAGTTTAAGAGGCTGGTAGTAGCATGGCTCTGCAGAGGGAAAAGGGCACACAAGTCTTGGATTTACAACCTTGTAATGGGACGTTACACTGCCTCTTAAGATAGCCCCAAGTGGGGTTTTCATAAATTTCTAATCAACTAAATGACCCAGGCTATTTCCGATATGGGAGGCCCCCGCTAAACTAACGACTTAATGGCACTTCAGCTTGACGCGAAAACAAATAGTTATGGAGGCTGCACCGCCATCTTGACCGCAAAAATGGCAGACCCAACCCCACCCCTCACCCAAATTCCCTCTGATGGTGCTCATATGCAAGCCACTTCCCAGCAGGCAGCAGGCACTGGACCGTATCGGGCCATTTTAGAGCGCCTGTTTTTTTCCAGCCCACCACCGCAGCATGGGTGCCATGTCGCTCCCGGGCACCAGACACGTGGCTCCAGGCTGAGGTGGCGACCCCGGTGAGGTGGGTGGGTGAGAGGATGTGGGAAAGAGCAGAGCAGAGCGCCCCTCGAAAGAAAAAGAAAGAAAGCAAGAAAGAAAATAAATAAATGCATAGAACCACAGAAAACTACGAGTGGGCCAGCCGCGCCACAGAAGAGGGTGATGCAGGAATGCCGCTGGACCAGGCCAGTTGTGGGCTGCAGCAGTGGCAGTAGCAGCAGTGGTGGTAGTTCATCACCGCAGGCACCCTGTTGACCCTGGCACTGATGAGGCCCCCGTGCAGGCTGGAGCGAGGGTGCGCAGACAGCGCTCCGCCAGAAGGCTGGCCGACCTGCCTACCAGCAACCCCAATAAGCATTTTAATCCCAGGCACCGGCTAGTGTTTCAGACAGGTCACGCAACAGCTACGGGACAGAGCGCACACATGCGCCAGGATTAAATATCCTGTTTTAATTAGAAAATATGAAGTCAGTCAGTCACATGCTGTCCTGGTCAAAGCCTTCAGTGAGGACGAAATCATTTTCAGTTTTTATGAAAATGACAACAATTATTTGTTGACTACAACGCCAATGTCAGTGTGTGTGTGTGTGCGTGTGTTTGTGTATGTGTGTTCAAGGGGGTTGGAAAAGCTGTGCAGTGAGACACAAGAAACATTTGCTTCTGTCCCCTTTCACCTCTTGCATTCCCCTCTATCCTCCCGCTTCCAAATCCCCCCCCCCCCCCCCCCCCCAATCAGAGCTTGGAGGGTCCCCTGTGGTGCTCCTGTCAGGGGGTCAACAGGTGGGAGGTGGGGGTGTAGTGTAAGGGGGAATGTTCTCTCCACCTCTCCATCCATCAGCAGGACTGTAATTAACATGGCTGCCCCCGTTATATCAAAACGCTCCAACATAAACAATTCCACAGATGCCGTGTGGGGGTGGAGGGTGGGGGGGACGATGCATCGGGGTGACTGTGTTTCACTGGGAGAGTGTGAGGGGTGGGGGGTCAGTCAATGTTTTGGGAAGCAGTCTGGGAGAATTGGGGTGCTGCTGGTGGGAAGGACAAGGAAGTATTGGGGGGTGGGGGTGGGGGGGCAGTGTTTGTCCGAAAGTGACATTCCAGCACAGAGGAGCAGCAGCAGCAGACTCCTGCTGCGGGACAACAACACAAGGTCACAACAGCCCTCGTTATTCACTCCCCCTATTAGACGCCGGCAGCAGCAGCAGCAGCACAGGGAGAGTGGATGGGAGGATGGAGGGATAGTGAAAAAACTGTGGAGGACGCTGAACACTGAAGAAAAACAAATCACTATGGAAGGGTTGTGGAAAAGCAAAAAGGCCCCACTTCCCCAAAGGCTGCTGCGGTCTGGACTGCTGGACCGCTGGATAGTCTGACTCACTCAGATATAGATGCTGTCCATAAAGACGTATGACTGGGGACAAAAAAAAAAATGGAGGTGTTTTTTTTCATGGATCCGCGAGGACCACGTTGGACCAACTTTTTAAACTAGGACAGACAATCTACTGGAGGACAGAGGGGAGAGCCTGCCAGGATGAAAGCGAACTAAAAATAGCAACTTTTCATCTCAAGAGTGCAGGTGTGCAGGGTGGGCAGGAGAGGATATTGAGCTGGAGAGGTGAGAAGGCCAATGGAGAACCGGACGGGACAGCAGACTGATAATGAGAGAGGAAACCCTTTGTTCTGTCAAACCCCTTGTTTGATGAGCGCCGTAGCCGCCATGCTGTGTGAGACGGCTTGATGAGTTTGAGTGAACTCTACAGAACCAAACTTCAGCACTGTAATCACAGCCTAAAGTTCCCCTGCCACAATGGGGGCTAAAATAAATGGAAAGCCATTTTGAGAAGCCAGGCTAATAACTATGTAACCAAGACATATATGAACACAGAGTATGGCCTGGCAGACATACAAAATTGTGATTTCATGTTGGAAGTCAATCAAACCACCAAAAAGGGGGACCGATGAAAAGATAAAAAAAAAAAACGAAAAGTGATGAAAATAAAAAATAAGAAAAAAAGTTGGGGATTTCCATATCATTCTCA
>NC_137923.1:18615917-18728417 GCF_963457725.1 Sprattus sprattus
AAAACAAATGATCCTCAGACACAAACCCCTGCAGTAATTGGTGAGGGCTTTTGTGAGAGGGGTTTTATTACCTTGAGGGGCCTACAGCCTCTCCTCTCACCTCCCTACTCCCTTTGTTCTGGCTGATGTCAACGGCCTGGTAGGTGACGTGTCGTCTCCTGATCTGTCACACTGTAAACGTCTGAGGTGATCGCTGACGTAAGATCTAGCATGTACACACACACACACACACACACACACACACACACACACACACACACACACACACACACACACACACACACACACACACACACGCACACACCAACAGTCACGAATACACATAGAGGTCCATAGAGAGGAATGGGCAGCTAGTGGACAGTACAGGCAACACCCACTGGTGAATGAGTGAAGCTAGGGTGTCACACTTGAGGTCATCTTTAGTCATTAATTCTCCTGGTCACCACTACAGCTTAAGCAGCGTGGGCAGAGACCGAATGTACAGACAGGACAGGGATGTCACTGGCAAGACAGAGGAAAGTAGCGAAGGACAGAGAGCACAGGGACGTAATGGGGAAGATGTGGAGAGGCAAACAAAATGAAATACAGAGCAAAAAGCTTCAATATGAATCCAAGCTCAGGGCCTCCAAAACCTGAGAACATACACACTCTTGCTCTCACACACACACACACACACACACACACACACACAGACATACACAGACACACACAGACACACACACACACACACACACACATACTGTCACCTGAATAGCCGTAAATAATATCTGAGCTGATATAAATGTTCCCAATGATTTACAAAGGCCAGGACAAAACTCCATAGTTATGCCTGGTGCAACTCCAAACAAAGCTGAGGTCACCCAGAGCGACAGAGAGACACAGAAAAAAACAATTAATTTTTCCTCTGTTTCATTTGGACGCCCTACTTCTCTTGCGTCTAGCCTCTGTCTCCCTGTCTTCTCTCTCTCTCCCTCTCGCCCTCTCGCTGTGCATACTGAGGGGGCTACTCTACAAACACCCCAGGACTCAGACTACCCCACTAACACAAGAGAACACAATGAGCGTTTTGCACAGCAGGGAGAAGAGCAATATACCTCTCTACCACACATCCACTCTCAACCCCCCAATCCTTTTATCCCTGCTTCATCTCTGACCACCAGAAATATCCATCCATCCATCCATCCATCCATCCCTCCCTCTCTCCCTCCCTCCCTCCCTCCATTCATCCTGTTTGCTCTCTCTCTCTCTTTCTCATGCTCGCTGCTAAGACCCCAATATCCTCCTCCGCTGTGTCCCTGGGGGCCGCGGCTCTTCCCAGATCTAAGATAAACACAGGAAGATGTGCTTACTGGCGTCTTAACTGTCCTTGGTAACGAACTGAACTCGTGGAGCACTGGCTGGCTGGCTGGCTGCTTCTGCTGTGTGCAGTCAGTTAGCCCACACCCTGTCTAACTATTGCTTTCACATGTCTCGTCACTGAGCACTCATTTACCTCACGCAGACACACATACCGATACACAGACTATCTAGATCTCAGTGTCAAGTCACACAGACACACACACACAGTCACACACAAGGTAATTTTATTGTTTAACATGTTTTAAGTGTCATTCCAAATAAGCTGGCATGATGCACTTTGATTATTAACTATTATTCATTAATTATTTCTTGATTACTTTATATAGTTACAGAAATTATTGGATTATAGTTGTTCTCACACCTCCATGTAAATCTACAGAGGGTAAGAAGCCAGGGCAGCTAGCGGTCAAAGACATGTGGCCCATCCACAGATACCAGTTATTTATTTGGACGGGTCACAAACGGGACTTTCTTCTGCGTCTGCACCGGACACACACTGTATCTGTTCCAAACAGCTGCTAGTCCTGCTAGAGATCCAGCCTATGTTAGGTCCTGACCTGCTCCAGACTGGTCCATATTGTGGGTGCAAGGTCCTGCAGATGCTCATGATATAACATTTGCTCCCACATGCCACACAATAGCTATAGTTCATGCATGCCAGACTTTACCCATCGATGAAATTAGGGGCCCACTGTAGAAGGTGACAGATAAGACACTGTCCACCACCACGTCTGTCAGCTCAGCCGACCCTCTTAAGCCAATCAGGCGGCTAGAGCGCTTTGGACGCCTCTACAGGATTAGTCACCATCAGAGATGGCAGTGGTGTTCAAGTGTTCCCCCGACTCAAGGCTCCTAGTCTCAAAGCTGATCTCAAGCAGCTCAGACAGGAGCTAAGCATGCCAACCACAGCCAGTCTCAACAATCAGCACCAATTACCATCACAAACACTGAGGAAGCCCAAGGTGAACACACTGTAGACTCTAGACAACTGGAGCTGTTCGGCTTAGATTTTGACCAGTCTGTGTTTACCTTAAACGTTTTCAGCAGAAGGTGGTTAGGATAGTCAATTCTCATTCAAGCTCATTTAACAGCACGGTGGAACTCGCCTTCACTAGTGGCTGGCATTGTGGGTGGGATAACGAATTGTGAATATGACACCTGTAATGGATCTGGACGTCAATACAATTTATACACAACCGAAGTGATGGATTAAATGTGTTTTGAATTATGAAGAATACGTAGGTTCATAAGAGCGCACATACCATTTCCATGAGCGCTGGGATGGCAGTGAAAGCCACTGCTGAAATGGGATTGTTTAAACAATGGCTCCTTTGAATGAGCAAAATTAGGGTTTATTTTCACAGGGAGCCGTTTCTGTGACACTTCTCCCCTAAAATGTCACACAGCATCGTAGGGCGTGTGGACTCTCAAAATATACATTACCCTTAACAAAACACGCACACGTGCGTGTATAAGCACTCATTTTCGCGCACACTTACATACGTACACACACACTTTTACATGCTGGTCAGAGTATGACACGGACAACGGTACCTGGGCATGCTGGCGTCCTGCCCACTACTTTCACCTGCCTCAGTAATTGGCTGACACTGCAGTTCTTCACATCGCAGAGGGACCATACAGGAGAAACCAGGGACAAAATAAACAAGCCTCACCCTACAACGTTGTGATGACAGAAATACACAGCCCCAAGTCTCAGATATAGTTATACTGGCTGCAGGGAGCAACTCTGGGAACGGTTAAGAGTCCCCCTGATCTCCCCACCAAGCCAAAGAGATGGCATCAACATACTCCTTAATAGGTCAAGACATATTACACTTTTAAGATGGCTTTTGTTATACCCCTCTCTCTATTCCCTGTCTCTCCAATCTTCTGTGTACTTTGCATCACTGTAAATAAATGAGAAGATATTCACCATCAGATGGTGGAATATGTGGAAACACGGAAGGAGGCATCAGACATACTTTACCACAGTGAATAATACAAGAATGTAACTTATGCTGGCCTACTGCTGTAGTGTGTGTGAGTGTGTGACCTCAGCTTTGTTTGGAGTTGCACCAGGCATAACTATGGAGTTTTGTCCTGGCCTTTGTAAATCATTGGGAACATTTATATCAGCTCAGATATTATTTACGGCTATTCAGGTGAATTCAGTGTGTGTGTATGTGTGTGTGTGTGTGTGTGTGTGTGTGTGTGTGTGTGTGTGTGTGTGTGTGTGTGTGTGTGTGTGTGTGTGTGTGTGTGTGTGTGTGTCTATCCATGTCTGATTCTGACCAGAGACTTTTGTCATACGGAACACTAAAATGATTCCACATCGTTGGAATGCCTCCCTGACCTTTAAACAAACACCTTCTTCAGATTCCTTAAGAACTCCGCTGGTGATGCGATGTCCATACAAAGAGGCCTGCATGGCACAGTCCACTCATTCTCCTCTATTAGGGGCTTCATAAACTGAATGGTTATTAGGCCTCAACCAGACAATGCCAGTCTTTGGAATGGATCAGCCTGTGTGCAGCATGTGGTCACTGTGTCAATAGCAACTGATAGTCAGTTGCCTCAACGTTTTTTATGAGAATAAGCATTTTATTTCAAACCTTTTAATGTGCGCTATAAAAGATTTTACACATTCTAATACAGACAATAACAATGAGTTAAACCAGGGGAGACCAGGTATTTTTGTGTGGTCTAAGAACCTTTTAAAATGACCGATGCCAATAAATTCCTATTCTGGATGAAATTCATGAAATCTAAACCCAGAGTTCATTAATTCCTCCATGTGCTTTTCGCTAACAGTGAAGAGGGAGCCAGGCCAAGCCGGCCAGCCTCCTGCTAATCTCCAAATATGTCATCCAAAGGCATTTAATTTCCTCGACAAGAAAATGGATGTAGTTTTAATAATCGCAATGAAAGGCAGCCATTAATCTAAATCCCTCTAACATACATGTCTGGCCACATGTCAGCCTATGCAATGCAGCAGACATGACAGGAATGACAAAACAAAGAAGACAAAAAAGGGGTTGCCAGATCTAGTTAAAAGCTTTATGAGGGATACGTGAGGGATCCTCCTCTTTTTTGTGTGTGAGAAAAAGGGAAGTGTTGGGTGTGACAGGAAAACAAAAGCGTGAGTTGCCATCACTGCCCTCCGCTTCAGTTCTGGCATTCACCGCAGTGCCACGTGACATAGTGACATAGGACGTGGCACCACCGCTGCCTATTCTCCCTGCCGTTCCGCTGGCCGATTCAAATGTAAAAGCATCTCCACGGCTACACAAGTGTAGGCAGGGCCCCTCCTCTGGCACTCACGGTCGCCCTTTCTCTTCCTCCTTTCATTTGGCCAAAACTTTTTGGGCTCTTTTATCTTGCATATTCTTCAAATTTGAATATGGTTATTGAGGGGAAGGGGGAGAAAAAGAGAAAGGGGGAGAGAGAGAGATAGCGAGAGAGAGAGAATGAGGGAGAGAGATATGACAGACAGACGAAAGACAGAAGAGGAGAGTGTGTGAGAGAAAGAAAACTATACAGAGATAGAGTTTTGTCTCCCAAGCTGGCATAGCGGTATGTACGATCACAAAGATGCTAGAAGACTACGTATCAAAAGTGTCTTTGTTGCCTTTGGTCTAAGTAAAGTATTCAGCATGAGGATTGCCATCACATTGAATACATTCTTTTTAAGTCAAGGATACACAAATCTGGTAATGGTGTTGATGCACTAGTTTGAAACGAAATTGGATTAGATCTGATCACAGTGACGAACAATAGCATCGATCTCTCTTATGGCTGGTAGGTATCTGATGCTAATCAGATAATCCTCTCATTTTAGCATGAATCTGCATTCACTCTCGCCAAGGTCTGGTGGGCCTCAATACCCTGACAGAAGGACTGAAAACAATCACTGCCTCTTTTCTTACAGCAGGCCAAAGCTAACAGAGAATCCAAGGAAAGGAAGCTCTTGAATCCCCACAAAAGTCATATTCATTTTATTTGGCATCCCCATTGTAATGTAAACGAATAATAATGTGTGTGTGGCAATCTTTCAGCAAAACATTAAGCAACAATTGTACAGATTAGGCATACGGTCTGCCAGCAGTGATATTATTTTGACTGGCCCCTAAAACTGGTACTGTTTCCCCAGTAGGCTTACATGTGAGAGCTTTTGACCCTGTCAGAGTTCTGCAGAAATAAAAAAACATTTGACTTATTACACAGAAATATCATCAGATTTCATCTGAAACTTGGAATCTGAGACTTGAAAGTGGAAACACAGAGAGTCAATAAGCATTGCCTAATGCCATTTACCACTCTTTAGCGTCCACAGTCGTTACTTCTCTGGTTAAATGTAGTGATAATTCATGGATAATTCATAGAAAGAATCTTTTTTTTATAATTTGAAATGATCACGGAAATCAAATGACATGTCAGTGACCAGTCATGCAGAGCGCCTCTGGGCAAGGCCATTTGGCCTTGTAAAAAAATCCCCTTGGCAGAACAGGACATGGGGGGTGGGGGGATAAAGCTGCACACTGAACTCCAAAGCAACAGGTCAAACTGTGGCTACACAGACAAACTTCCTCCAAAAAAAACTCCTCGTACCCCTCTCAACCAATCCACAAGCTGCCAAACCAAACAGAGGCTGGATAGGCTAACCAAACAAGCCAAATCTGCTGTGCCAACCAATAACGAGCTACAGAATCAAGCAGAGGGCCATTTAGTAGCGAATACATTGCTCTCCAGGGTAATATGCTTATAACTTGTGTACCAGCGCATAGCCAGGAAAAGGGCAGCACGTTCAATATTGCTGATGAGGGAGGATACCACAGAGGCTTGTGTGCAGTGTCTCGTACCCGTGTTCACCACAATCTTATAAAACATATTTAAAACACATTCCAATCCAATGTTGCTGATCTCAACCTGGTATTTAGTCAAATTGCTTTATTTATGCACTGCAGTTAGAGGATAATGTCAGGCTCACATAGGCCTTGGTTGTCTGCAAATGACACAAAACTATTTTGTGAGTCTGCCACATTGCAGAAGTCCACTAAAGTATCAAGCCGCCATGTAAAATAGATGTGTCTCGCCATCCTATTCTATCCATCTTTCTAAATGAGGGCCATGTTTTGCAACAAAACTTTCAAACAAAAACCAAAACAAAACATCCTCATTCTCCCAGTCTTCTTCTGTCTTCTGTACCTTGGAAGGCTGTGGCATGGCCCAGTAGCAGGTAGTTGAGCTCAAAGCTGTAGGAGCGGATGTTCTGCACCGTCTCCCTCCTTACCGCCACCTGGTAGCTCTCCTCCATCTTGCGGGTGCAGCAGGAAGGGCCCTGGTGTTTGCACACCAGCAAGTCCGCATCTGGACAGAGAGGGCAAGATGGATAGAGACAGAAAGAGAGAGAGAAAGAGAGAGAGAGAGGGAGAGAGAGAGAGATGAAGAGAGAGAGGGAAAGAGAGAGGAGATGAATCAGGCAAGAGTTACTGGACTTGGACAGTTAAACCCACATGCTTGGCCCTGAAAGCGAACACAACCCATGCACAAACAGAGAGAAGGGTACGTGCCTGAGGACACAACACACACTTAAATACACACTCACACACCCTAATACACGCACACACACACACACACACACACACACACACACACACACACACACCAACATGTAGCACAGTGCTCACATCATAAGAGCTCTCTAAAGCACCTTAGCCTCTCAGTCATAACAGTCTCATTCTCATCGACAGCGAAGCCATTACCTAACAGGCCTGGGCGTGACATCAGTGCCCGGGCCCAAATAAAGACCTCGCCGACGTGACGCTTGCTTCGCCGCTCTTGGCCATCTTTTTGGGGACATCTACAGAGCGGCGGTGACATCATGGCTGACCATAATTAGCCAGGCTGCTATTAAAGCTCCTGGACTGGACGTGAGGCCCCTGGCTCAATCTCACGCTCTGCTCCACCGCGGGGCCCGACACGGGACGAGGAGGGGAGCTATGAAACCTGAGAGGCACGTATCACCCAAATCTCTCTCTTGTTCTCTTTCCCCCACTCTCTATCACTCGCTTTCTCTCTCACGCTCATTTGCTCTTACTTTCTCTTTCTATCCATCACTCTCTTTCTCTCTCACTCTTGCACTCCCCTAGGCTATCTCTTTCTGATCAGTACAATTTGTATATACCATGCTGCAAAGAATCAGCCCCTTTCTCTCAGCCTATCCTCTGTACCTTGGAAGGCTGTGGCATGGCCCAGCAGCAGGTAGTGGATGCTTCTATCTCTGTCTCTCACTCTCAAACACACTCTGTATCGCCACCCACCCACTCCAACTTCCAAAAGGACTTGTGCCCCCTTTTCCAAATGTGTCCCAGAAACACAATAGGGTCAGTTGCTCTCTCTCTCTATCTCCCTTTCTCTCTCACACCCTCTCCGTCTCTTAATTACGCTCCCCCCATATGCACCAGCTGCTCTCATCCCCGTGGTATGAAGTCATGGCTGACCTCTGTTCCCGCCCGCGCTCTCCTGGCTGGCTTCGACCCTCCACTTTATCTCCGGCGTGAAACTAATACGCAGGGACTCGCCGCGGAATCCAGCCCACTGGCCTCTCCAGCTCAGCACTTGGTGTGGAGCAGGGACCGGGAACAGGGGGGAAAAGTGATCCAGACAAAAGACTTTGGCTCAGCAGCCTAAAGCTGACAGGATCGGGCGAGAATATTCCGGAACATCGGCTAGCCAGTTGAGGGTTGAGCCCCCCCACCCACATGGTCTGGGTGCCAAGGGCTGCAGGTTGCTGTTGTGGTTGGGGTCAATTTCGCTGTAATCGAAAGAAGTGAGATGCAGCCCAGATGAGGAGACATTTGTCAGCCCCAGAAAAGTCTATGTTAAAAAGTGAAATACTGAAAACTGAACTGTCAACATAACAAAATTTCTATTTTATAACCTATAACCTTAGTGATATACTTATGTTAGACATAAAAGGCTTGAGGGGAAGAATATGAAACCCTCTAGCCAATTAAAAAAAGTCTTAATTTCTAATTTAGCCATTCTGTCTACATGATTTGGCACCCAGAAGCCTCGGGCACAGAGATAGACCATGGAATGACAAAAATGTGTAATTTTCCTTTGCTACAAATCATTGCATTCATACTCCTAAATCCGCAAAGCAATCAGCACACTGTCACTCACGCTTTCAGAAACTCTATTAGCAGATATAATGCTATATTACAACTAAACTGATGGGGTTGTAATTGCTGAATATGTTGTCATGACAATATACTCTGTGGTTGAACAATATGTCATTTGTGTTTCACTACTGTGGCAAAAGCATTTTGAACCAAGAAAAACAACAGCAGTAGGCTACCACTAGAGGTTGTGATATAGGCTTTGGAACATTTGGGATGATTAATTTATTATTTTTTGCCAGAGACTTTCCAAGTATTTTTTGGGAGGTTTTGTATTTCAAGATTTGGAAGATTTTTTTATTCACATTTTAAAGGTCAGAAACATAAAGTCAAAACCTCATTGACAACATCAGATCTCAGACATACAGTACCACTCTGCAGTGTTTTCATTGCTTTTTATGGGACATTCATGATGTGCACCATTTAAAATATATATTTACTCAGTTAAAATGTCAACAGTTGTAATATGAGCGTTATGAGCAGTAGCCTAGCGTCTAGTCTCTTTACTGCTAGTCTTATTTTTGCAACAGCATTTTGTAACATCAGTTAGTTAAGTAGCCAGTCATCTGCAAGTGGCTCAACATCGACAGATACCTTTTCTCCTAGGAAAACAAACCTGTACATCTGAGCAGCACCATCTAATATCTCATTGTGGGTCTCAGTCAAGTCTGCCATTGACTGTGAAACAGCGGATGACATGTCAGACGCCCATCTGGCCTAATGCGATTTGAAATGGACTCCACCGACTCCCCTGAGTGTGTTTGTATGTGTGTAAGCCTAAGACTAATTCCCAAGGCATGGCTCAATTAGAGCCCAATGGGGTGTGTCTATGGTTCTGCCTCAATAGACAGTCACACAGCCCCTCAGACTTGTGGTCAAAACCCCCTATCTTTCTGATCTGTCTCAGGTGACAAATGCCGCCTGATTTATTGAGCGTATTAGGTAGGTGCTCTTGTAGGCCCCTTTGCTGGCACCATCGTTCTGCCCTTGTTAGTAACTGAGGTCAAATACCCACTTTTTTGCAGTTTGGGAAAGGATTTAAAAGGAAGGAATGTGTACAGGATGCAGGCCAAACCGATTCCGAGGGTCAATAAAGAATCCAAGTAATGCTGATTTATTTTAGTGTTTCAGTGTTTTTGCAGACAGGGGACCGTAATTTCCTGACTTTGCTTTTTTTTTCTTCGGGCAGGAATAACTTTCTGGGAATGGGAGCTGGGTAATTAATGCAGCGGAGGATTCTTAGACACTACTCTCACCCTCCCATGCCAGGAAGCAATATTCTCTTTGAAGTTCTCTCATGCACCCAAAATGGCAGGATATTTACTGTAGATTTATTTTTTTGCTGCGCTTGGGAGGTATCCTGCAGGAGGAAAACATTTTTTTTACCACACGCTTTTCTAGGGTTGTAGGAGAGCCTCAGAAATGCACCTCCTATGTTTGACTTTTTTCTTTCCTTGACTTGGCAGTGCCCAGAGTAAACTTGTGCATTAATAGGGAGCCAAGGCCAGTGGGCACGGGGATAGAGTATGAGGCTCTGACCTGTTCTGAAAGGTGTTGATGGGTGTGAGAGGAGGGCCCACTGCGCCTCACCACAACACACAGCTGTCTCACCAAACCAGTCCTTACTTGCAGATTCAGAATAATTTGACCCAGTCTCAACAGTCTATACACACACACACACACAGGTTCAAAAAAACAACAACACCTGCTTTTCTAAACTATATGGTTTCATACAGTAGGCATGAACCATTCAAGAAGAGCGTGTTTACTCTGTCTAAACATATCAGTGTGTCAGTGCTACAGCAACAGGTATCACATTCACTAAAAGGTCAGCTGCCCTAAGTACCGTGTTCTGTGTCACTGTCAACACTGGACTAGGTATATAAATGTGGCAATACTTCTGACTTAATGCCAAAACGAAGTCATTTCTGGTCTTCCCCATTCAATTCAGTCTAGTTTGAATGGAGATTGAAATGCCTTGACAATAAATTGCTCACCTTTTGATAAACCCGATTCACTGGGTGTTTGCAGTACTGTTAAAAGCTTAAGGAGGAGAGGAGAGGAGAGGCAGCTCTCCAGCCTATTAAGTAGCCTGAGCCGTTGCAACTACATGAGGGTAAGAGGGTTTGACATGCAAGCAAACCCAAGCAAAGTCTGCCTCAAATCCAATAAAAGAGGCCTGTGATGTGGAATCAGACACATAAGAAGATTCAACACAGACTGGGATCGTACTGGTGGGGACTGGGAAAAGCCAGAGATGATTGAGAGAAGAGAGCAGTGAGATGACAAACTGAATCTACTGATAGCCAGCTTTCATTTTTGCACAAACTGATAAAAAGGTTTTACTCACTGTGCCAATACAATACTGGTTAATTGAAGTTAAAGTGAGGGTTGGAAGATGTGAAGGTAGCAAAATGACGTGCAACAAGCGAAGCCAGAAACAGCACAAGGAGAGTTATGGGCAGTGGTGTACTTTCTTCATTTGCCAGAGATTGACTGCATTTGCCTTATGAATGCAGCAACTGTGCTACTCATCAAAAGACATTAAACACTTTGAGCCCATGCCAAATCTCTTTGATGTTTCCCTTAGCCAAGCGTGGATGTGGTAACACGATAAAAAAAAATTAAGCATCAACAGCAAGTCTGACTGAAGTTATATCATTTTTCATTTTCAATACCCTGTTTCACCCTCTTCCAAGCTGGGCATCTGAACTGGCAGCTACACAGTGAACTACTTGCAGGCTTGGATCTAATATTTTGGTACATGAGCAGGTCTACGGTCTATGGTTCTGTAACTGCCTGTCAAAGAGACACCATCAACATATTATCCTAGTATGATTTGCCAGGCAGGATGCCAAGGCAGGAGTGCTTTTGTAACTTAATAGAAACAAAATCTGTGGATAAGCAATTTTATTTCCCTTATCGCTTAAAGCTCTCTGGACACTCTCTCCAAACAGGTGAGGGAACAAGCCCTATTCCTCATTATGTCCTGAGGGCAGGGAGGAAAAAAAGTGTTTGAGGAGACTAACTTTATTGTACATGTATAAGGAAGACAGAGACCAGTGATACTCAATATATGAGCAGCACTTTGTCGTAAGACAATTAGTAGGGAAAGTGTCCTGGACATGAGTTGAGATCACTGATCACAAAGTCATATTTGTTTTGTATTTGATCATTTATTTATATATCTATTTCAGTCACTGTTGTATTTTAGATGGAAGCAGAGAAATGGCAAACCAAAAAGAATGACAGGGTAAAAAAAAAAAAAACATTATAGAAAAGCCGAAGGGGGTGCTCATCCGTAGGGAGCCAGGGTCACGCTAGCCAGGGACAGGCTTGCCCTCTGAGTGGTCTGAAACACTACCACATGCCAAGGATTCCCCTGCATAGGATCTCGCCTTCTTCTCCTCTATGACCACATACTGATAGTCAGCTGCTGGGTAGCCTGTGTTTTATTGGATGCGGTAAAAAAAGCATGTCAGAACACAGAGACCTCTCCTCAGGACCACCCTGCATTGTTTCCGATGCACTCTCTGCACATCCTGTGCCTCCCAAATATGGCTGCAGGGATGCTGTCTCCTGGTTAACCCCACATACAAATGAGTGTGTGTGGTTTGAATGGCCTTCTGGGTATGTTTGATACTGCCTGTCACTACTGCTGCCCCTGACCATCAAAAAAGCCAAGACCAAGTAAAAGCCAGCAGTAAGAACATACCCACATACAAATGCTGTTATTTATTCCATAGTGATACCTTTCGAACGGTTGTGTTCTATGTACCTATGAGAGCAGTTCTGCTTGTAGAGACCACTGATTAGTCCTATGAGGTTACAGTGCACAGGTGCAGAAGGGAAAGCATCATTACAACGAATGCTATTCCCATGACACTGCATACTTCAGTTGTTATTGATATGATGGTGATGAATGAATCATGATTCCATAAACAAGTATAATTTGACTTTTTATGTTACAAATGATTTAACAAACATCAAGTTTCCAGCCCCCTTACCTACCGATCAACATAGCAGGTGAACCTACAGTGACCATAACAAAGCGTACAGAAAACAAAGTGGGAAGTTATTCTGGATAAAACCCACATTTTAAAGCACATGTTTGTAACAGTTGATTTGACGGTATGTCTGCATAGTCTTCGTGATGGAGCGTTTACATTACATCCTCGGCTCTTTCCGCACCACCAAGTGCCACGGGCACCGACACCGGGTATTTGTAGTTGGTGAGGTCACCGGTTATCTTTTTAGCATCGTGCCGTCGCGTAGCCTACTTCTCGGAGATGAGTCATATGTCAAAGAGGTAGATGTGTCTGTCAGTTCTGTCTCGGCAGCAGTCGCGCTCAAAGCATGAGACACTTCCCACAGATACAGTGACCAAGGTAACGCGTGCGTTTGTTAAATTCACAAATTCCGTCACATAGCCTCGTAGCCTTCACTGAATTAAAAACTTTTTTTCAGCCTGCTGTGTTGATCAGTAATAGTTATGCAATTATGTTTCCTTTAGAAATGGGTATGCAGATAAATTGGTCACTATTTGACAGATTGTGAGAAAAAATGCTAGGATTTCTAACTTTGTTTTCGTTTTCGGTGATCGATTCTTCGATTGGTTTCATTCAATTGGTAACCCCAACCTTTGCCGACCAAATGGAAAATCAAAGTAGCCTAACACCTGTTCCTTGAGCCGGTACAAGCCAAGGCTGTATGTAGCAAACGCTGTTGGTGTCTATATCATACAACACAGTCGTTTCGGTGACACTGTATGCTTTTGGCAACTCAAGGCGAGACTTCGTTTTAAGTCTGATGTCTGATAAGAATTACATTGTTATTATAAGACATTTTACTACCATACACTGAAACACAAGTTGGTTCACAGGTTACCACACAGGTCCATGCCCTGCCACTGACCTGTTCCAGGTGTTTCTGGTACCCATTTCAGCGGTCCAATCTGTCGCACCTGGAAAGCCGTTTTAACTTCATGACAACTGTGACATTTTACCCGGTGAGTCTCTATCGTCAGAGACACTACCAGAATAATCCACAGAAAATTAACGCGTGTGAACAATCCTCGGGACATTGCAGCATCTCAAGCGCGATATCCGTGCGTTGTTATAATTTTGTGTTGATACCACAAAAGTGAAAACAGAAAACTGAGGACAGAAATCACAACTAAAAAATACGGCTTGATATAGCAGGTCCGTTACTCTTCACATTCTCCGCTGAGTTTTTGCACTGGGCATTCTCAATCTAGCGGTACAGTCCTATCGGGACTGGGCGATCATGAACTGTGGTGTAGTGCTATCGGACACTCAGTGCAAAGACGTAGTCACACATGCTTGCTTGCGCTCTCTCCCCCCTCCTCCTTCTGGCACCCTTTCCCTCTCTCACACACACACACACACACACACACACACAGACAGACACACACACACACACACACACACACACACACACACACACACACACACACACACACACAGTGATTGAACAAATAGACATTCGAAAGCTGTAAGTCCTCAAATACAAATGTAGCCAAGTAATAAATTCAAATGCCTCTCCGACCGTCTTCATTTAAAATCTGCAAGTCTTTTGTCACTCCATAATGATCGGGATGAGTGCTGTCCACGGCAGAGGTTCATGATCTAATGTATGATGTGACATGTGAAATCTCGTAACTATGCCTCAAAAAAACTCAGGGGACATATTGTATTTGAATGGTTCTTAAAACAGCTGATTCGTAAACCCTGACACAGAACACACAGAAATGTTCTTCCTGTCACCCATCTCCATGATACTTTCTCCAATTGCAGTTTAACATTTGTTTTGTCCAAATTGGTTACATGTGCACTACAAAGTAATTCGCTTATTTCTTTGCCAAAAGCTAAATAAATATACATCACAAATACATCTATGTTGATCATTGAAGAACGAGGAAATAGGCCTATGGCATGACTGATGCAGCCCCACAATTGACCCTTCGCTAAGCCACGCCCAAAAACTGCCCCAGGCCAATCGTAGTTTAGCAACGGGTAACTAAGCGCGGAGGACCTGACAAGCATTTGGCAAAGTGAAGATTCCGAAGCACTGTGATACCCAAAGAGTTTGGAGGGTGGGGTTGAATTTTTGCTTTCCCAAAACCCAAAACTCAATATGAGAAATGCCGTGAGTGGATAAAGAAGTGTGGGAGGCCCCAATCGTAGCTGAATGTTTACAAAGAACACTTATATTTGCTTACAACAAGCTAATGTTAGCAAGCGAGCTAACTCATCTCAGTATTGCTTGCATATAATTACAGTTCTTTGTTCACAATGCACATATTTTAACGTAAAATGAGACTATAAGATACATATCTACTGTTCGCGTTTGACATACTGTTTAATGTATTTTGGCACTTTGTTAAGTCTCCAACATGAGGACAAGCTAATGTTATCAAGCTAGCGGATAGTTAACTCATCTCAGTATTGCCTGCAAATGATTGCGGTTCTTTGTTTAGAATGCGTACATTTTAACGTAAAATAAAATGGTAAGAGACAAGATGCAGGCTCGCTTTGACATACTGTTCAATATATTTTAGCATTTTGTTAAATGACGGCCGACACACGACTTCCCCAATCCGATTGCTGCTCTCCCTGTGTCAGTTCCTACGTGGGAGCATCAGGGGGGTTGCCGGAGGTTTTAATATGTATTTCCCCATTGTCTGACTTCGCGCAGATATCATGTATGTATCCCTCAAAAGCATACTGAAGCCCCTTTTGCCTCGTTCTTTCAGAGATCTCCCCTGAACTCCAGAAATTAGTAATTATCTCTCTGCGGACGTCAGATAACGGCACTTATCATTGAGATTGATATGCCAGGTACGAAAGCTTGTCAGGCGTAGCAACAGTAGTTAAGGTGGGCGGGGCTTAGCGAAGGGTGAATTGGCAAGCAGTTTCACTTTTGATATTCAGGCTGCCCTCTGCTGGGCATATCAGCATAGTGTGGGGACTAAAGACTAGTTACTTTACTTCTAGTAGTATTCACATAAATTATGAATTCCACTTGATACAAAAGGTGTAGCCCATTTATACTGACCTGTTTGTCTGAGACCCAACTCTCCCTAGGCAACAACTTGAATTAAAAACCACCTCAGCTACGGAGGTTGATACATGTCGGTGGTGACGATCATATTCATAATATGGTGTACTGTACTGCTAAAGCCAACATCAAACAGTTTGACTTAGCCTTTCATTCATGCTCTGTATTCTATGATCTTGCATTAAAGGGTGTATTTAGCTTGAGTGAGTTTATTTGTGTAATTGTACTAGATATTTAATTTAATTTGAATGAATTCATATTTTACAAGTGCCTTGTGGGAAATAAAGTGAGGTAATTCAGTTCCTGGACTGCATAAAAAGTGTATTTGACCACATCACTGAAATTCATATCTAGTGTTATGATCTAGTTTTTTCTAGAGTGGAATTATGTTAGATTGTGCTCATGCCGAGTACAGCAACATCAACATTTCAAAATCTGGGTCCCCGTCTTTAAAAAAAAAAAATCTCTATTGCCATCTACTGGACAATTAATGCCAAAAATGTTCTTCTGTATTTAATAGGATAGTACCAACTGATTAAAACTAGCCTATTCTGTTCTATAACAGGCTTCCCTTTAAAGTAAATGTTGTTACATTTAAAAGATTAAATGCATTTGCTTTAGCAGTGTAATTGAATTGAAGTAATTTCTCTGTGATTTGGGCCACCCATTGAAACTTAACTATTGTCTTGCCATTTGGCATGCTTACATGATTACTGTTTAACACCTAACACTGTCACGGGAAAGGACATCTTTTCTAGGACCAAAATAGTCCATCTGATTAATATCGCCCATACAAAGTATTTGAGGGGTTGTATTTTAACTTTAACTGAAGTCATACATTACGTATAGTTGTTCAGTTAATAAATAACCAAATTAATAGTGGAATGACGGACATGTGACAGTTTATAGGTATCTATAGGTAGATAACTGGTTATCATAACTTAAATTATATTTGACTTGAGCAGATTTTTGTTGGAAAGTTGTCATCTGACTAGTTTCAAGGCCAGATGTGCATTGCAATGGGCCAATATCTCTGGGGACAAAATTGATATTTGGCTTTGATATGAGTGGAACAAATTAGATACTGAAGTTTGAAATGTATAAACAAACCCAACCCAACTTGTTAACACTGAACTTAATGAATAGCATTGATAGTTGCATTGACTTGAGAAACAAACTGCAATGACAACAATCTGTCTCTTCACGTTGGGAAGACTTTAAGAGATTATTGTTGACTTAGCATCAATGGTGCCAGAGAGCCTTTGTATTTAGGCTACATTGCAGAGAACCTCCCCTGGACCGCCAACTACAGATTCCTGGCACAGAGAGCCAAGCAGCACCTGCACTTTCTCTGACAGCCAAAGAAGGTACACTTTCCCTCACCTATCCTCACAACCCTATACAGGGGCACCATCGAGAGCGTCCTTGCCAGCTGCATTATCATCAGGTATAGATACTGCTACGCCTCAGAACTCACGGCTCTCCAAAGGGTTATGCAGAGAGCGGAGTGGATCACCAGCATTGTGGATGACTCTTCTCACCCCACCAATGGACTGTTCATCCCCAATGGCCGGTCTATCCTATAGGCGACCTAGGCGGTTGCCTAGGGCGCCGCTCAGAGGGCGCCAAAAACTGCGCCCAGCAAACAAAACTAGAAAATGCATTTCCTGAAGGAAATACCAGTGCATGAAATGCAAAAGTTAAGAAAGAACGAATAAAAGAAAAGTGAAAGAAGGAAGGAAGAAAGGAAAGAACAGTAAAAGAAGGAAAGAAGAGTTGAAGAAGGAAAGAAGAAAGGAAAGAAGAGTGAAGAAAGAAAGAAGAGTGGAAGAAGGGAAGAAGAAAGGAAAGAAGAGTGAAGAAAGAAAATTAGAGTGGAAGAAGGAAAGAAGAAAAGAAAAAGGTAAGAAGAGTGGAAGAAGGGAAGAAGAAAGGAAAGAAGAGTGGAAGAAGGAAAGAAGAAAGTAAAGAAGAGTAGAAAGAAGGAAAGAAGAAAGGAAAGAAGAGAGGAAGAAACAAAGTAAGGAAAGAAGAGTGAACAAGAGTGGCTCTGGATAAAGACAGTAAAGAGAGAGTGAAAATATTGAAATAAAGGAGAAAAAAAGAGTGAAGCAGAGAGATGGAGTGTGAGAGAAAGTAGAGTGAGAGTGATAGAGAGAAAAAAAAGTAGAGTATGGAAGGTGTCTATTAATATTCCTAGTTATACAGTTGAATGGAGAGGTACAGAGAGAAGAGGACCCTTGGAGGCTTGCCGCAGGTGTCAGTGAAGCACAGGTGCAAGCCAGTTTAATTACAGTGCATGAAATGCCCTGTATTGTTATTCCTAGGCTTCTTCTTCTTCTTCTTCTTCTTCTTCTTATTACAGTGCATGAAATGCCCTGTATTGTTATTCCTAGGCTTCTTCTTCTTCTTCTTCTTCTTCTTCTTCTTCTTCTTCTTCTTCTTCTTCTTCTTCTTCTTCTTCTTGTTACCTTTTTCTGCGATTAATTCAGCCCGAACCGCTTAACGTAGAAACTTCATTCAAACTTTGTCGCGTAGGTCTTGTAAACGACACTTATGCTATGTATTTTTCACTTTTCTAAACTTTATACTTTTTAAGATATTAAAGAAAAACGAATATAAATTTCTCCCATTGACTTACATTGGGCCATTATGACATCATAATAGGGTCTTTAAACTGGCTTGCACCTGTGCTTTACTGACAGCTGCGCCAAATCAAAGGAACCTCTTCTCTCTCTGTCCCTCTCAATTTAACTGTAACTAGGAACATTAAGACACCATCCATTCTCTATTTTTTTTTCTCTCCATCTCTCCATCTTTCTCTCTCAGTCAACTTTCTCTCACACTCAATCTCTCTTCTTCACTCCATTTTTATCTCCTTTTTTCAATATTTTCACTCTCTTTTTCTCTTTCACTCTTCTTTCCTTCTTCCACTCATCTTTCCTTCTTCCACTCTTCTTTCCTTCTTTCACTTTTCTTTCCTTTCTTCACTCTCCTTTCTTCTTTCCTTCTTTCACTCTTCTTTCCTTTTCTTCTTTCCTTCTTCAACTATTATTTCCTTCTTTCACTCTTCTTTCCTTTCTTCACTCTTCTTTCTTTTCTTCTTCCACTCTTCTTTCCTTTCTTCACTCTTCTTTCTTTTCTTCTTTCCTTCTTTCACTCTTCTTTCCTTCATCCTCTCTTCTCTCCTTTCTTCACTCTTCTATCCTTTCTTCTTTCCTTCTTCCACTCTTCTTTCCTCTCTTCTTTCCTTCTTTCACTCTTCTTTCTTTTCTTCTTCCTTTCCTAACTTTTGCATTTCATGCACTGGTATTTCCTTCAGGAAATGCATTTTCTAGTTCTTGTTACCTTTTTCTGCGATTAATTCAGCCCGAACCGCTTAACGTAGAAACTTCATTCAAACTTTGTTGCGTAGGTCTTGTAAACGACACTTATGCTATGTATTTTTCTCTTTTCTAAACTTTATACTTTTTAAGTTATTAAAGAAAAACGAATCTAAATTTTCCCATTGACTTACATTGGGCCATTATGACATCATAATAGGGTAATTAAACTGGCTTGCACCTGTGCTTCACTGACACCTGCGGCAAGCCTCCAAGGGTCCTCTTCTCTCTGTACCTCTCCATTCAACTGTATAACTAGGAATATTAATAGACACCTTCCATACTCTACTTTTTTTCTCTCTATCACTCTCACTCTACTTTATCTCACACTCCATCTCTCTGCTTCACTCTTTTTTTCTCCTTCTTTCAATATTTTCACTCTCTCTTTACTGTCTTTATCCAGAGCCACTCTTGTTCACTCTTCTTTCCTTACTTTGTTTCTTCCTCTCTTCTTTCCTTCTTTCTACTCTTCTTTACTTTCTTCTTTCCTTCTTCCACTCTTCTTTCCTTTCTTCTTCCCTTCTTCCACTCTTCTTACCTTTTTCTTTTCTTCTTTACTTCTTCTTCTCTTCTTTCCTTCTTCCACTCTAATTACAGTGCATGAAATGCCCTGTATTATTATTCCTAGGCATTTTCTTCTTCTTCTTCTTCTTCTTCTTCTTCTTCTTACCTTTTTCTGCGATTAATTCAGCTCGAACCGCTTAACGTAGAAACTTCATTCAAACTTTGTCGCGTAGGTCTTGTAAAGGACACTTATGCTATGTATTTTTCACTTTTCTAAACTTTATACTTTTTAAGTTATTAAAGAAAAACGAATCTAAATTTTCCCATTGACTTACATTGGGCCATTATGACATCATAATAGGGTAATTAAACTGGCTTGCACCTGTGCTTCACTGACACCTGCGGCAAGCCTCCAAGGGTCCTCTTCTCTCTGTACCTCTCCATTCAACTGTACAACTAGGAATATTAATAGACACCTTCCATACTGTACTTTTTGTCTCTCTCCTTCTTTCTCTCTATCACTCTCACTCTACTTTCTCTCACACTCCATCTCTCTGCTTCACTCTTTTTTTTCTCCTTCTTTCAACATTTTCACTCTCTCTTTACTGTCTTTATCCAGAGCCACTCTTGTTCACTCTTCTTTCCTTACTTTGTTTCTTCCTCTCTTCTTTCCTTTCTTCTTTGCTTCTTTCTACTCTTCTTTACTTTCTTCTTTCCTTCTTCCACTCTTCTTACCTTTTTCCTTTCTTCTTTCCTTCTTTCACTCTTCTTTCTTTTCTTCTTATCTTCTTCAGCTCTTCTTCCCTTCTTCCACTCTTCTTCTCTTTCTTCACTCTTCTTTCCTTCTTCCACTTTTATTTCCTTCTTCCACTCTTCTTTCCTTCTTCCACTCTAATTTCCTTTCTTCACTCTTCTTTCCTTTCTTCTTCCCTTCTTCCACTCTTCTTTCTTTCTTCCACTCTTCTTTCCTTTCTTCACTCTTCTTTCATTTCTTCTTTCCTTCTTCCACTCTTCTTTCCTTCTTTTACTGTTCTTTCCTTTTCTTTTCTTTTATTCGTTCTTTCTTAACTTTTGCATTTCATGCACTGGTATTTCCTTCAGGAAATGCATTTTCTAGTTATCTCATGTCACTTTTAAAATTAAAATCCATCTCTCAGAACACAATGTCACAAAGCCTCATCTACCTTGAAATCCCCCTTACAAAAACTTATATAGGTAAAATAGCTTTTAAGTTCTTTGCTTCCCATAAATGGAACACTTTTCAAGTGGATTTGAAACTAACAAAGTATTTGTCTGTCAGCCGTTTTAAGAGCCTTTTAGATGCTAAGGATGTGCCTCAATGCTGTTGTTTTAAATGATTCTCTGATTTGATTTTTTTTCTTATACTTAATTTCTGAGTTTTTTAATGTGTTTTGTTTATTTATTTTGTCTGTTTTGTTTTGTTATGGTTAGTTTATTTATTGCTCTTCTGTATTCTGTAGCCTCAGTCAAGGCATTGCTGCAAAAGAGCCCTGTGCTCAGTCAATTCTCCCTGAATAAACAATGATAATGAAATTAAATAATGAATGAATTTTCAGTAATTTTCTCAAGTATTTGCAACCCCTGGAGTTCCTCATCCCAGCCCCACCCCCTTTGACAGGAAACACCCCAATGTTTGCTTCCAAAACTGTTCAGCTAGGCCTCTATGTCACACCTGCTTTACTTTGAAAGGTATCAGGCTCTTGTAATAGTTGCATGCCTATAATGCTTCTCAATGCTGATATCTGGCCACCCTCCTGATATCTAATACTGACATTTTCCCCAGTATTATACTGAATGAACAGCTGAGCTTTATGTCGTCAAGATTCTTTACTTAATTTTAGAATCCCAATTACATGAACTAAATAACTGCAAATATGTCAATAAACCCTCTAAGGTTATTGGTTTGTTTGATGCTGAGCAGGTTTAAGCTTCAAACATCTGACACCAAAAGGTGTTCTGCGTTGGCCGGGAATCGAACCCGGGTCAACTGCTTGGAAGGCAGCTATGCTCACCACTATACCACCAACGCTTGATTTGGATCATTTTTGAGTATAATTTCCCAGACGAATGTTTCACATAGGCCTGAAACATACCTAAACGTCGTTTGGTGTTTTCGTCAGTTCATCTCCCTGAACGCTACAATAAAGAACAGGCTTATTCATGCAAAGTGTCAGTGAGACAAGCCACCACTTAAAAACCTTTCAGTCAGTCATTTTCTCAAGTATTTGCAAACCCTGGAGTCCCTCATCCCTGCCCCACCCCCTTTGACAGGAAACACCCCAATGTTTGCTTCCAAAAGTGTTCAGGCAGGCCACTATGCCACGTCTGCTTTACTTTGAAAGGTATCAGGCTCTTGTAATATTTGCATGCCTATAATGCTTCTCAATGCTGATATCTGGCCACCCTCCTGATATCTAATACTGACATTTTCCCCAGCATTATACTGAATGAACAGTTGAGCTTAATGCCGTCAAGATTCTTTACTTAATTTTAGAATCCCAATTACATGAACTAAAGAACTGCAAATATGTCAATAAACCCTCTAAGGTTATTGGTTAGTTTGATGCTGAGCAGGTTTAAGCTTCAAACATCTGACACCAAAAGGTATTCTGCGTTGGCCGGGAATCGAACCCGGGTCAACTGCTTGGAAGGCAGCTATGCTCACCACTATACCACCAACGCATACCTCAAATTTTTACCTCAAACCAGTCGCCGCTTGAAAAACATAGGAGGGAATTCGTAGCTGCAGACGCTTTTCCATGACTTCACATCAGGGCAGGTCTCTGCATTCTGACATGGTAGACAAAACTTTACTGTGCTGACTGAAGTCTACTCCGCTATTCTGGGGGACGGTTATTGATATTTTAGCTCAACACCTTTTAAATAACACCATTCCCATCTGTGCTCCTGACGCAATGTGTTGATTGGTTGGACTGTTTACAGCTCGGTCTGAGCCACTAGGTTTGTTTCCCATTTTTAGAGCCAGGACTGTTAAGTGACACCAATGTGTTTTTGAGCACACACTGACTGGGCAGCTTGAAGACCACGATGAGTAATTTGCTGAATCTTTCTACAAATGTACTCCTTTCAATGGCAGACAGAAGATAAGTACAACTGCTCAAGTCAACATTGTTGCATTTCATCTTACTCTATTTTAGGGATGAATAACAAAAAAGAGCTCACTTTGATGCATGTAAATTCAATTACTTTTACAGGGCTTTTCAAAAGGAAAGAAACCTGGTTTATCACATGTAAGGATGACTTCAGTTGACTTTTACAAGAAACCTAAGCACTGTCTGATCAGCCATAAGATACAAATTCACATACATTGCATCAGAGGAACATACTAACACTACTTAATCTTAACCCTAAACCTAATACTAATTTATAAAGCCAACGATGCGTTGTGATTACTCTCTTAAATCAGACATAGTTCATGGCAAATGTTAGAATATAGGTTAGGCGACCTGGTAGGGAAAACACTGGCAAACTGTTGGAGCTCCATCATAGATGTTGACACAGCATATTTTCAGCTTTGCTGTCTCTTTCTGTTATACAACGTTTGAAAACTTGGCAGATAAACCATGTGCATATGGAAACAGCAAAAAACAACCTATCTGTAACATCATCTGCAGGATGTCAGAGCAAAATGTGCCTTGCAATGGTTGCACAAGTACATGTAAGAGCTGGCGATAAGGCCACTTTGAACATTAAAACAATTACATTTAAAATTATAATTACATTTTCTTGTTCACCTTATTTAAAACTTTTTTTTAAGGGTAGGCACTTTGTAACTGCTAGCTTAGTTATTTATGTTGCTAGGTTGCCTAAGTAAAGGCTACATATCTGTGAATTTGTAGGCCATTCATTCTTCTTGATGACATGAAACATTTGGCCAAGCTACTGGCATCTTCTGTAGAGGTTATCCTTATCATAATATTGGCCAAACAGTAATGTAACTGTTTAGATTTTGTTTTGTTTATTTTTGTCTTAGTTTTTGCTTGTGGTGATTATTTTCGTTTGATAAGTTTGTTTTACCTTTTGTCTGTCTCATGATTGGGTTTAGTTTATAGGAAGTGAGGTCATGGGGGTCAGGGGTCACACACAGACCCTTATTATGGTAGCGTTCATTGTACCTGACTAGGAGACCTAAGACGCCGGCTCGCGGTCATGGTAGTATAGTCCAAGCTGATGAATGTGATTGCGTTTACCTTGCCTCATTTCCCCTCTCAATTGTTATGCAGCCAACGAGGTATGTTTGTCTATTTATGATGCTTTATTTCTTTGATTTCTTTGGGTTTGATTGTTTGGTTTGATTGTCTGTTGATTGTGTTTTTACTTTTTTTAACCAGTTCGACGTTGGATTACAACTGAATTAAAGAGAAAAATAAGTCCATCAGTAACTGAAGAACTTTGGCCTTGCGTCTTTCCTGGAGGGGAGTGATAAGTAAAGTTGTACGTAAACTCTTTCTTCCACTTTGGAACCCTATTTAATGTGATTTATGTCAAACTTCCTAAGGTTGTAACTTGCTCCAATGCTGGGAAAGTATTTGCGTCACACAAAAAGAACCCTGTGTTGGCCGGGAATCAAACCTGGGTCAACTGCTTGGAAGGCAGCTATGCTCACCACTATACCACCAACGCACACAAATAATTGTATTCACTCTTAAGACTAGTTGAACAATAAGAAGGGGTCTAGTGATTGCAGAACCTTATCCGTGACTTCACATCAGGGCTGGTTTGTGTATTTGGTCCCCCAGAGGACCTTTACAAGCAACTCTCTTGACCCTGATAGGCCATGGTGGTGCAAGTTAAACAGGAAAAAAATAGCTCTGAAATGTACCCAACTGGCATCAGAACAGCATACAAACCCTAACCCTAACCAGCTTCTAAAGGCATCATTAGTTGTGTGTACATGATCGCCTTAAACTAAGAAATAGCACTGACTGAGCAGACTGTGTACTTACATAACTAGGACACAACATGACCTACCTGTTTTCCAAGAGTCTTGGAACAGAGGATCTGTAAGAGATAGAGTCTGATCAAGTGCTCGTTGGCTAGAGGATGTCATGCTCTTTCTCAAGCTAGAAAAAATTTAATTTACACTTAGAGGGTCCATGAAGAATTTCTACCGGAGATGGCAGCATATTATTGAATATTTTGATAACTAAAAGGAATTGGAGACATGATCCAGTTGGTGTACCCTGGCCTTTCACACGGTCTCTGAGAGTGTGCGGTACTTGTAAAAATGCTCTCAACCGCCTATTCACATTCGGGATACATAGGTCTTAAGATATATGTGCGTGTTTTTCTTTTTATTATTTGTATTACTGTGGGGGTTTATATATATAAATATATATTTATGATTTTGTATTATTATTTTTATTACAGTTTTTCTCCATTGCTTTGGATCATTTCACGAAACAGAAATGACATTCTCAACAATCTTAGTGCATTTGGCAAAATAGCCTGGTTCAGCACAACTACATAGATCACCTTCAAAAGGTCATATCTCACCCAAAACAGTTTACCCAAGCTTCAAAACAAATCATTTTCTCATATGAATAGTCATTGCCCCAAAAATAAAAAGTTCCTTCTCGATTGCTGTGGCTCATCTCTCAAAAAGCACATTCTCAGGGCTTTAAATACATTTGCCAAAATGACCTAGATGGTTTAGCAAAACACTAAGGCACACCTGCAAAAGGTCATATCTCTCCCAAAACAGACAACTCATCAGTCAAAACGAATTACTTTTCTCATACAAATAGTCAGTGCCCCAGTGGACCATTGAAACATCCCTCTGTCAGGACTTTGGGCGACGATTGCCGTAATTTGGCACTTTGACGGCATCTAGTGGCCAAAAGGACATTTTACTTTATGTTTGTGTTCACATGTGCCTTTGTTTCTCGTTATGTGCCCTCACCTGTTCCCAATTGTGTGCCCTCACCTGTTTCCCATTGTGTGCCCTCCTCTAACTATGTGCCCTCACCTTTAAATACCTGGTTAGTTTCCCTGCTCTGTCTCTGGTCGTTGGATTGTTTTTTTGTTCCCCATGGTTGGTAGAAGTGCTCTCAAGCAGCATAGTTTTGTCGTGCTCTCAAGCACATTGTTTTGTAGTGCTCTCAAGCACATTAGTAGTATTTAGTTTATGGCCTTTTGCCCTGTTCTTGATTTTCTGCGTTTTTGTAGTTTCTCCTGTCGAGGAATCTTTTGTGTTTTTGAAAATAAAGAGAAGCTAAGCTCAAAACGACATCCTGCAACTGGGTCCTGTCTGTAGCCCACTGGGTTAAGCGCTGGTTCCCCAAATCCAGCAACTCAGGTCTCATCCCTGAGAAGAGCCCCTGACAGAACGACCAGAGCAGCATGGACCCAGCAGGTGTTCAACAGCGAAGAGCTCGCCAGAAGAGAGTTCTCACTCGCCGGCGAGAGGGTCTTGCCTGCCTTGTTTGGCCGCAGCAACTTCCACCTATGCCTCCCCATCTTCCTGTGGATCATCGTCTTCCACTGCCGCAACGGTATCATGGCGATGTAGGGGGCTGCCGAGGTTTCCTTGACCACTGCCAGGTGACGTTCAAGCTCCAGCCCATCGCCCTCTCCTCCGACCGGTCTCGCATCGCCTGGGTCATCCGCTTGCTCTCGGGCAAGGCCCTGGCATGGGCAACTGCCCTCTGCGCAAAGGAGGGTCCTGAATGCTCCAGTTTCGGGGCATTTCGGGCATTGATGCTGCGGGCTTTCGACCTGGACAGCTCTGGAGCCTCCTGTCAGAGGATCGTCCAGAGCCAGGAGAATCCGAGGCTGCAGCAGAAGCACCAGACTCAGTTCGCCATTGCCTCTGCTCCGGAGGGAGAGGCAGCTTCTACTCCAGCTCAGATGATGACAGCCGCTGTTCCCACAGCAGCCGCTGTCGCCAGTGTCTCTCCAGCACCTCCTGGAACCCCCTCACCAGTGCCAGCACCCCGGCGTTTCCCTGTGCCAGCACCCCGGCGTTTCCCTGTGCCAGCACCCCGGCGTTTCCCTGTGCCAGCACCCCGGCGTTTCCCTGTGCCAGTGCCTGTCCCTCGCCGGGCTCCAGTTCCAGCACCCCGGCGTACCCCTGCTCCACAGAGTACTGCAGTTCCTCTGGATATCTGGTCCCTTCCGGTCCCCGACCTCCCTGCTCCTATGGTTCCGGTGGTCGCCAGCCCGGAGGTCGCAAGCCCAGAAGCCCCCAGCCTGAGTGAACCAGGGCCCCCAGCTGCTGCCGTTCCAGAAGCACCCAGCCTGGATGCAGCAGTCCTGGAGAGCCCTAGCCTGAGTAAACCAGGCTCCCCAGCTGCTGCAGTTCCAGAAGCACCCAGCCTGGATGCAGCAGTCCTGGAGACCCCTAGCCTGAGTAAACCAGGCTCCCCAGCTGCTGCAGTTCCAGAGGCACCCAGCCTGGATGCAGCAGTCCTGGAGACCCCCGGCGAAGAAGGCAGCCCCGATGCCGCCAGCCCCGGCGAAGAAGGCAGCCCCGATGCCGCCAGCCCCAGCTACTCGGGTTCAATCCCCGAGAAAAGCCCTAACAGAGTGTGCGTGCGTGTGTGCGTGTGTGTGTGTGGCTGTGTCTGTGTGCATCTTTTTCTGTGTCTTACAGTTGTGTGTACGTGTATGTATGCACGTGTGTGTGTGTGTGTCAGTGTTAAAGTGTGTGCTTCTTTGAATATGTGCCTGGGCGAACCTGGCAGCCCGACTGCCGCCGCCATAAGCGAACCAGGCAGCCCGAATGCTGCCATCCCGAGCGAACCAGGCAGCTCGAATGCTGCCATCCCGAGCGAACCAGGCAGCCCAACTGCTGCCACCCCGAGTGAACCAGGCAGCCTTGCCCCCGTCTCCTCTGTCCTAGGTTCCACTGTCCCAGTATCCAGTGCTGCCAGCTCCAGTGAACCTGGCTGTCCCGGTGCCGAGTCAACCCCAGCCACTGGTCCTGCAACCTCAGCCACTGGTCCTGCAACCCCAGCCACCGCAGGTGCTACAACCCTGACCTCATCCTCTGACGGGGTCTTCCAGTTCCTGGCCAAGG
Organism: Sprattus sprattus; assembly: GCF_963457725.1. Taxonomy (NCBI): domain Eukaryota; kingdom Metazoa; phylum Chordata; class Actinopteri; order Clupeiformes; family Clupeidae; genus Sprattus; species Sprattus sprattus. Next base: position 18,643,490 of record NC_137923.1, read on the forward strand.
AGAGGCATCTTGGTCTCCTCAGCTCCATCAAGGCTTCCAGTCGCCTGCCAGACCGTTTGCCTCGTCCTGGTCGTCCACCCGACAAGACTCTGCCTCGCTGTGGTCATCCGCCCGGCCGGCCACCAGACACACTGCCTCGATGTGGACGCCCGCACGGCCGCCCACCAGACACTTTGCCCTTGCTTGGCCGCCCGCCCGGCCGCCCACCAGACACTCTGACCCTGCTGAGTCCCCGCCGTCCTGGCTCCTTACCCTGGACCCCCTCCACCCACCCGGTATGGACTTTTTGAGTTTTCTTTGGGTCGTCTGGAAGCCGACCCTTAGAGGGGGGGTTCTGTCAGGACTTTGGGCGACGATTGCCGTAATTTGGCACTTTGACGGCATCTAGTGGCCAAAAGGACATTTTACTTTATGTTTGTGTTCACATGTGCCTTTGTTTCTCGTTATGTGCCCTCACCTGTTCCCAATTGTGTGCCCTCACCTGTTTCCCATTGTGTGCCCTCCTCTAACTATGTGCCCTCACCTTTAAATACCTGGTTAGTTTCCCTGCTCTGTCTCTGGTCGTTGGATTGTTTTTTTGTTCCCCATGGTTGGTAGAAGTGCTCTCAAGCAGCATAGTTTTGTCGTGCTCTCGAGCACATTGTTTTGTAGTGCTCTCAAGCACATTAGTAGTATTTAGTTTATGGCCTTTTGCCCTGTTCTTGATTTTCTGCGTTTTTGTAGTTTCTCCTGTCGAGGAATCTTTTGTGTTTTTGAAAATAAAGAGAAGCTAAGGTCAAAACGACATCCTGCAACTGGGTCCTGTCTGTAGCCCACTGGGTTAAGCGCTGGTTCCCCAAATCCAGCAACTCAGGTCTCATCCCTGAGAAGAGCCCCTGACACCCTCAAGTGCACATTTCAATCTGGGCTTAGTCCTTTGACACTAAATGTTTACTGAAGTAGATGTTTTCTTTCCAGAATACTTTGTGTATCAAACAGAAAAAAAGAATAATTCAAGCGTAGCCTACAAGGTAGCACTCATACTGCACTCATACTGCCATGGAAATTGTTAGTTATTGCCATACATTGTGGTTACAGTAACAGAAAATGTGTACAGGACAATACACTGTCATACAATAAGCACATCAAAACTGAAATTATGTATAGCCTACACTAACAACACAACCTGGAGCTTCTGGGTATTGTAGGGCCAAGACTGGGAATGTGGCTGACTACACCATTCTCTAAAATGGCATCACACATGGTGATGTTGCCCCCGCGCTGGCCTGGGACATCCACCGTTGCTCCTCTTCTTCCTCCTCTTCCTCAAACAGGCAGTTGCCCTTGGTTGTTTCCCTGGCCAGGTGCTTCCATGTTCATAAATTGTACTGAACTTGGTCAAGCTCTAGATACTTGATGGAAGCATTTATACTCCTGGATAGGACCTGTCAGCTAACTAAACTTACTGTGTGATTGGTGATTGGATGTGTGAATCTCCTCCTTGATTCTTAAAGTTGTAGTTGCACCTGAAAATTACTGTAAGCTGATGATCCAAGAGATCCATATTACAGTATAGCTTGATGTTTTTCATGGTATTATGTGCCTTAAAGATTTTGACAGTGGAGTGAACTATTTTGCAGGTGATGATGTACACAAGGAAATTATGCCAACATGTTTTGCAGAGAACAATGACTTGACTGAGAAACAACAGTCAGTTTAGACCAGCAAGAGAACCATTTTCAAAGATGTACTACATCATTTGAAATTTGTGCAAACTGTAGGCAATTGTACTCGTCATTCACAAGGATGTGCTAATACAATTGCAATGTGATTAAAGGAATGAGAATTTCCAATCTGTTGTGAACAAGTGCCCAGTGGTTTGGAGGTTTGCACGTGTTGCTTTGAGTGTCATTTCTGTTTCGTGAAATGATCCAAAGCAATGGAGAAAAACTGTAATAGTATCATTATTATTATTTTATGTGTTGTTTCATTTTTGCATTTATTTATTTTATTTTTTATTTTATTTGTACATTCATCATACTAGTTCAGGGTATCGTTGGATGATGTTGCTGCTGATGACAGCCGATGCAGGATCACCCTCACTCCCCATCCTCCTGGACCTGACTGCTGCATTTGACACAGTGGACCACACTATCCTGCTAGAGCGCCTCCACACCACCATTGGACTATCGGACTCTGCACTCAAGTGGTTTCAGTCCTACCTTTCTAGCAGAACCAAATATGTCTCACTGGGAAGTTGCAAGTCCAGACAGCTCCCTGTCTCCTGTGGTGTTCCGCAAGGGTCTGTCCTCTGCCCCATCCTCTTCATTATGTACATGCTCCCCCTCGGACGCGTCATCAGCAGACATGGGATGTCTTTCCACTGTTATGCTGATGACACACAGCTTTATATCAAAACTGCCCCAAGCCCCACTGCAGCCATGTTATGTCTCACCGCCTGTCTTGGGGAGATAAAGGCATGGATGAGCAACAACTTTCTCCAGCTTAATAGTAGAAAAAAACTGAAGCCCTTCTTGTTGGCACTCCACACCAGGTTCAGTCATCCTCCTTGACTTATCTCACCTGCGACAGCCAGGTCATCCCCCTCTCCTCCACAGTCACTAATCTCAGAGTTAGGTTTGACTCTCACCTGAACTTTAATGATCATATAAAACACCTGTGCAAAACCTCTTTTTATCATCTAAGAAACATCTCCAAACTCCGCCCCACTTTAACCCTATCAGATGCAGAGAAGCTTGTCCACGCCTTTATCTCCTCAAGACTGGACTATTGTAATTCACTTTTCTATGGGATCACTGGCAAGAACATCCAGAAGCTGCAATACATCCAAAACAGCGCTGCCAGGATTCTGATGAAGGTCCGGAAATATGAGCACATAACACCAATATTACACTCACTACACTGGCTCCCTGTCTCTTTCCGGATCGACTTCAAAGTCCTTATAATCACCCATACATGCATAAATGGACATGCACCTCCCTACCTGCAAGAATTAATTACTCCCCAAACCTCCACCTGCACCCTCAGGTCTTCAAACAGCTCGCTCCTCCGCGTCCCCAAAACCAAACTCCGCACCATGGGCAACCGTTGACCATCTAAGGGCAACGCAGACGCTGGACTCCTTTAAAGCTGGACTTAAAACTTTTTTATTCAGGAAGGCATTTCTGGCCTTGTGTTAAATCTTTTCTGTTATGCTTATGTTAACAATTTAATTTTTTTTATTTTATTGTATTATTATAGTTAATGTCTTATATGTAGGCACTCTGAGATTCTTTGGAATGAAAAGTGCGTTAAAAATAAAATTAATTATTATTATTATTATTATGTTATTGCTGTTAAAAAAAAGAGAAAAAAACATGGAGATTGTACCATTAATGCTTCCCATTGTACTCTGTATACCACCAATTTCCATCAATAAACAAATTTATACCAAAAAAAAAGAGACTGAGTCTGAGATTCTGGTGAAAGTTTGTCCATATTTCACCTTTCCTACTCCAAAAGTGTGTTGATCATTCCCGGCCACTTTGTTTGTTTCTCATTTATAGTCTCAGGACTATGCAAACTCCTGAGTTATGTTGAGCACACACACAGAATGGACAGCTTGAGCACTGTCAAGAGCAATGACCTGAATTTGACAAACGTGCACAGAAAAAACAAAGTGGCTCAGACCAAGCCATACACTATTCCAACACGCAAGGAAGGGGCATCATTTGATTGGCTGTAGAGCTCAAATATCAACAACCATTCACTCTGACTGGCTTCCAATCAACCAGAGAATAACCTTCAAAGTCCTACTCCTAGTTCATAAAGGCCATAAACACCACCGGTCCAGCCTATCTCCAGGATCGCCTCACCCCTCATCTCACATCAAGGACTCTTAGGTCCGGACACGCAAACCTGCTTGCAGTTCCCCGGACAAATATGACCAGAATGGGAGATCGTGCCTTCTCCTCGCTGGGGCCACGACTTTGGAACAAGCTCCCGGAGAACATTAGGACTTTGGATTCCCTCACTACTTTTAAATCACACCTCAAAATCCATCTATTTATATCTGCCTTCACCTAAAGTCCTGGTTTCTGTTTTTATGTCTTTTCTGTATTGTTTTTAGAATGCACTGTTTTAATTGCTATTTTTGCATTCCTATTACCTTGCATTATTGTTGTTGTGACCTTGTTAATCACCTTGAGACCTCTTTGTATGTGAAAGTGTGCTATAAAATCCATTATTATTATTTTTACCCTTTATCTGCAATCTTCTCGATTCTTCTCGTTGGAACATCTTTCCACATCTTTTGGAAGAGATTGGCTAGATATGGGTATATGTGGCTGTGCAATACATAATGCAGCTGCAGAGTGATTGCCCTATTTTGCTATTTATATACTTTTTTTTCAGTTCTTAAAAAAAGTTGATTCATCAGTAATTGTTGGATTAGTTTTACTAAAATAAGCAAGTTTTAACTCTAATTTTGTTCACTTTGCTTTTCAAAGTAAAGTATTGGCTCAGGTCCTACTTAACGGTAATGTTGCTTTGAAGGCAGCTATACTAACCAACATACCACCAAGCTCCAATATGGAGAGAATTTTGAAAAGTTTTCACAAAGAAATTCAGGTGTAAGTGTGGACACATGGATACTCATGAGACTCATGGTACTCCACTGTAGATAACACGAATTTTGCAGATAACACTGGCAATACGTAGGCCGACTACTTGTACACAATCCATAGGTCTTGTGATGCCAGTCAAGTACAGTAAGGTATATTCATGAAAAAACTAGGCTTTGTTAGTTTGATCATGTTCAATCATCTGTTTATACTTCCTTGTGGGATGGATGATCTTTTTGAAATAAGACACAGGCTTTTTATGTTATACTTCATGAAACGTTTTGTGAGACGTTCGGGAGAATGGCAATGCCCTTATAGAGACCGAACGCAATGCATCATTCTCTGGAGGGAAAACAATCGGCACCAAGGGGTGATACTCTTACAAAACTATTGTAGCTAAAAACAACTGTACTATGTCACTATGTGTAAGCACTGTTCCACAAGAGAGGAAAAGGTATACAAACTCAACACTGTCTACTTATCTCAGTACCCCCTTCACCTTCCCGTTGCTATATTTGGAGAAATGATTCCACTGAATGGCCCTCTATATTATAACTCTAAGCTTCATAATGATGCACCTTGGGTACCATGACTGCTACTATAAAACTATATAAAAAAAAGTAAGAATCTACACTATACACAAAAAAAGTCCTTTTGGAAAAGAATGTGGGTGTTCATCCAGCAAAGTTGTTAGTAACCAGAGAGTCAGTGAGTCAAAACTGGGGACCTCCAACCTAGACATTGTTGGTTGTCCTGGTTTTGATATGAGGCAAACCCATTTTATCATCTTCAAAGAACACAAAGACCTGATTGAAAAAAAGACTGCCAGTTGGCCAGTACGGGGATCGAACCCGCGACCTTGGCGTTATTAGCACCACGCTCTAACCAACTGAGCTAACCGGCCACCGTACGAGTGTTTTGTTGCTGCGAATTTTTATTGGTAGTAGCAGTACCAATAGTATTAGATTAGATAGTATTGGTAGTAGCAGTAGAAGTAGAAACATTGACAAACTCCTCCTCACACTAATACAAACGGCTCAATACAAAACGGATTGCGACTCAATTCCTGACATAAACTTTTGTGAAATAATCCACTATTTGTGTTATCAAAAATGACATATGTGTGTATAAATACAAATATATATTCTTCAAAAATTACATGTACATACACATATATATGTAATTTTTGATAACACAAATAGTGGATTATTTTATAAAAGTTAATGTCAGGAATTGAGTCGCAATCCGTTTTATATTGAGCCGTTTGTGTGTGTGTGTGTGTGTGTGTGTGTGTGTGTGTGTGTGTGTGTGTGTGTGTGTGTGTGTGTGTGTGTGTGTGTGTGTGTGTGTGTATATATATTTACACATACATTTATATTCAGATCAAATCAAATTATTGACAGATATTGTATAGCAATAAATTACACTAACGTGGTGTCAGAAATGAATTTGATCACTGGTGAACAATCTGCCGGACCTTTCATTTACATTACCTAAGGTTATGAAGTGTCGGTGTTCTCAGACACTTACAGGACCTCGTGGCGCAACGGTAGCGCGTCTGACTCCAGATCAGAAGGTTGCGTGTTCAAATCACGTCGGGGTCAATTCCTTTTCAAGACATCAAGAAGAAAAATCCTCTTTACAACGGACTAACGTAACGACATGCTAGTGTGTATACCATACAAACATTGTCCATTTTGTAAAGACTCAATGCGAGTTAATATGCTTACACAGACCTGCGTTGCGCTGAATATACTTACTATTAACCAACCTCCTGCGCCACCCTGTGGCCTAAATAACACAATTCATATTAGTATTCAATTGTCAATTAGATATAACGTCTCTGCAGTTACCGCGCTCATTCTTAATACATTATTTATTTAGCCAAGAACCCCTGAGTAATATGAAATATTATCTTATGAAATTGTGTCATGATACACAGACACTGATGACTGAGCAATGCAGCCCTAAGGGGAAGCAGACTATGAGAAAGTAACCTTTAATGTTAGGTCGGCGGCAAAGGATATGGTGATTTGGTGAATGGTCTTTCACATGAATAGGCGCATAAAAAAACATGATAAATCTCTAGGTTATTGAACGGTACTTATTTCGTTCTCAAAATGTGGGCTCGTCCGGGATTTGAACCCGGGACCTCTCGCACCCTAAGCGAGAATCATACCCCTAGACCAACGAGCCACTCCGTTACCACCCGTTGAAAACGAGTTCTATATTTAGGAAGCCAATGTATGATATTCTAAGCTTTACTATATGTTCCGCAATCAAGATAATTGCAGACATGTGGCTTCTCAAACGCTCACTTTATTTACTAAACTAAAGTTCCGACATAAAGAATCTTACAGGGACTTATATCTGAACTCACAAAACATTTCCAGTAACTTGAGCCCTTTCCAATAAATGATTTAACCAGAGAAAATTGAGCACGGCATTACACTGAACAGTTACACTGATGGAACTGACGGCATTACATTGATAGAACAGTGCTAAAATAACACATAGTGACATAGTACATTTGTTTTAAGCTAGCTACAATAATGTTAGAGTTTCACCCCTTGGTTGCATAGTGGTGCCGATTGTTTTCCCCTTCAGAGAATGATGCGTTGCGTTCTGTCTCCAGATAGCGTTCTGGCTACGGATAGCATCTGCTTGTTTACATAATCTCAAATCAAACTATAAATCAAATAAATGTTCTGAAATGAATCCTTTTTTTGTTGTGGCAGCGATCTCCAACACCCCAGCTGAAATAACAGCTTGGCCAGCTTAAAGTAATCGATTCGGTATGGAATTCGCAGAGTTGTTGATATTTGTACTCAACAGCTAGTGAAATGACACCCCACCCTTCCGTGTTCCTGAAGCACCTTGTTGATTGGCTGAGATTCTTTATGGCTCGGTCCGAGCCACTATGTTTGTTTCCTATTTACAGAGCCAGAACTATGTACAACTAGGCCTACTGGAGTTTTTTTCAGTGCTAGCACTGGATGGACAGCTGAAGGACTGTGAGAAACAGTGGACTTGACAAAAAGTGTATGCAATTACAATCACGGCAACTAGTTAAACTGGCTGAGCTAGTTTGATAACTTTATGATTCTGCATGATTTGTGATGGTTTAAACCCGTCATACCCGTTAAGACCAGTTATTAGCTGGAGTTTTTTCAGCAGCAGTTTAAGCAGTTTGACAAGCTAGTTTGACCCTTTTTGTGTATCTTTTTTGTAAGATTTTTGATTGGTTGGCTGGTCGTAACTATGTTGTCATCTACCAGTATATGCTGGTTTTCATTTTATCATAATTTTTGTTTATAAACCCAAATAAGATTAGAAAACTAGTTTATTCGGGTTCCCTACTTTAGCCAATGCAAAACTTATACCTTTTTTTTAGCAGAGCAGACCCATGTCTGGTTAGCTTGCTTGAACTTTCTGAGAAAGGGTAAAGCTAACACTAGCTACACAAATAGTTTGATGGCTCACTAAATTCAGTTTATGAACGTCAAAAGGTCTGAATAAACAGAAAACACTTACTATTTCTTTGGCTGACTACCTTTGAGAATTTCGCTGATATGTCTTTCCAATAAAGCAGCGTTTTCCTGAAGATCCAGTGCACTCTAGCCATATCCGTCTCTTTCTATCTTAAAGGTATCACAGCTAGATGGCGCCGTAGGCTACTTTCTTCTCGTTAAAAAAAGACTAGTGACCTCTTCTAAAATGTCTAAATGCTTATCTTGCTCTAGTAGCCTGCATCTTCCACATTCAACTTCAGATATTGACTCTCCAAAACTGAACTAAATGAGCACCAATGTGTTTTTAAATCATGGTCCTTTAAATCAGGCTTCTCTGTGCAGACTTTCTTAGTAACTCTTACGTAAAATTGGTCACTTTTTGTCTTTGTTAAGCCTAACAGGGTTTTGAAAACACTCTCTTTGTGTATCTTGACACCTGGAAATAATGTGAAAGTGTTGTGGAGACAGGCCTAGCATTGAGGCCGCTCATGTGACTCAGTAGTAAAATCAGCTGCCAGGCAACACTGTTAAATTAAGGCTATTTCTGTCTCTTCCTGGGGCCACTTCAGCAGGTAGCTGGCTCCCCCAATGGAGCCTTTAAGAGTCAAATCCTCTTGTTTTATAAGTTAAGCGTTGTTTTCACTGTGGTATGCTGATCAAGCTGATGTGGCAACTCCCTTAATATTTACGCGAGAAAGGGGGGGGGGGGGGGGGGTTTGTTATGTTTGAAAATAATGTTGTAATTCAGTCCATGAAATGGCACTTGTAGAACCTGATAATGTAATAATTTCCTGATAACGTAATAACCCTGATAATGTAATAAAAAATCCCTCATAAGTCCCTAAAAGATGTAATAAAACCTGATAATGTAATAATATCCCAATAATGTAATAAAGTGCATTTCCCAATAATGTAACAATCGCCATACCAATAATCTAATAAAATGTTACATTAATTGGAAGTTATTACATTATCAGGTTAGCCTCAATTTTGCAGAACCTGATAATGTAATAAATTCCTGATATTGTAAAATTAGGCCATATCTATGAGCAAGGTTCACAAACACATCCATCTCAAAACACAAAATAAGTGCAAATGAGGCAATAACTTGATCTGTTGGATATGAGTAATGGCAGGTGGAAAATGGAAAGGATGAGTCTTGATGTCTTTAGCCATTGTGTTTTCCACTGAAAGGACAAGCCAACAGAGGATCCATTCAAACTGTCTTGTCATGTGCAAAGTCAAGGGAAAGTAGAGGAAATGCATGTTGCGTGATGTTTTTGCAGTATATAGTGTAATTTTTAAGGGACATTGCCACACAAAATCAAAAGAGAATTTGATATAAATCAAATAGCGAAATGTCAGCTATTGATGATCAATGAGGACTTAGAAACTCAATGTTCTATGTGCCCATTAGCTGCCGGTCTATAACATACCAAAATGTTCTTATTTTTTCTCTATTAGTTGATTACCACTGAATATCCCTTTCACCATTGTAAAAATTGTGCATTCGCAATCATATAAAATATATACTGTATCTGCTAATAGTGAAGCAGCAGGTCTCTGGACAGCTTCACTGTTTGGACCTCTGAAACTGGAGACCTGATGCTACAGCACCAACCAAAGTTATTACAATATCAGGTAATTGTTACATTATCAGGTTCTGCAAAATTATTGGGAAATGCACTTTATTACATTATCGGGGTATTATTACATTATCAGGTTTTATTACATGTTTTAGGGACTTATGAAGGGATTTGTATTACATTATCGGGAGTTATTACATTATCGGGAAATTATTACATTATCAGGTTCTACAGCACTCCTTGAGAGATGCAGAGCTGTGGCCTGGAGCAGTTGTTGTCTTGTTGGCCTCGTAGCTGGGGCTCTTTTTCAGAATACTACTCAGGCTGGTTTGGTTGATGTTATTGGGCCTGGAGTTGATAGACCTCCGGCTGCACTCCAAAAAATTAGTTGTTCAAATTACTTAACATTGTTATGTCAATGTTTTCCACCTAACTGAGTTTTGTTCAAACTAATGTAACACTATAATTACAGAGGAAATAACTAACTTAACATAATTGATCAGGCAGTGTTCATCTGACTAAACAGACCTTCATTACACTGACCTAACTCACTTATGTAATTCTAACTCAAATGGATTTACTAACACCAACTGAACAGCTCCTTGTAATTCTAACTCAAATGGATTTACTAACACCAACTGAACAGCTCCTTGTAATTCCAACTTAACGGACTTGAATAAGCAGTACCTAAATGGTTTTCATTGTTATAAAGCCTATTTATGTCAACAAACAAACAAGACTGACTTCAGTCAGTTTATTGTTGCACAATGTTGCACATGTGCATATAGTAGATGACCACACACACAATCACACACAGACACATGTCGCTGTGAATTTGACTTCTGCATTTTCCCATCCCGGACTGTCCTTCCTCCAGGACCCCAGGAGGAGTGGGCAGCTTTTAAGCACCTGGGGACCAAGTGAAGTGAATCATCCATCTTGGTTAGGGATTGATAGGAGAGTTTGCTGTTGTGGACACTGGGAGGACACATGTAAACTCCACACAGAAAGGCCCGGGAGGTACGTAGCCCACCTGAGCACTGAGGGTCTGGGGAGGACCTGTCCCCTGAACCAACAGTGTCCATGCGGGAATCGTACCCATGACCTTCTTGCTGTGAGGCGGCAGTGCAAGCACCTGAGCCACCATGCCATACCTTGGTTCTGTAATATTATTTATTTGAAATACAGTATGACCAGCAATATCACTCTTAAACCATGCACAACTATTTCAACATCACAGAATAAAATATACCAGCTGGGTAAGACTGTGACCTCAAGCACATTCATTTGAACACAGCATCACACTCAAAATGGAGTCAGCTTCTGAGGATGTGCAATGTGACCTACAGAAACCCATCTAGGACATTCTTGTATAGAGGTGATTGTGCCATTCACTCAACAGTGTTATGTTGAATTAACTTAGCTGGCTTCTTTTGCTTTAACGAGTTTCCATTTTAAGTTAGACTTACTAAAGTGACTAGATTTTAGAGGTGATAATGCCATTCACTCAACAGTGTTATGTTATATTAACTTAGATGGCTTCTTTTGCTTTAAAAAGCTTTCATTTTAAGTTAGACTTACTAAAGTGGACTAGATTTTAGAGGTGATCGTGCCATTCACTCAACAGTGTTATGTTATATTAACTTAGCTGGCTTCTTTTGCTTTAAAAAGCTTTCATTTTAAGTTAGACTTACTAAAGTGGACTACATTTAAGAGGTAATTGTGCCATTCTTTCAACAGTGTTATGTTGAATTAACTTGGCTGACTTCTTTTGCTTTAACAAGTTTCCATTTTAAGTTAGACTTACTAAAGTGGACTAGATTTTAAAACGGAACTCAGAAATGTTAAATAAATTGAATATAAGTACATTTATTTGATTCAGCAACTCACAGAGTTCACTTTTTTGAGTGTGGGGTCCGCCACGGATCATGGTGATATCCTACTCGGCTGCTCTTTGATAAAGAGGACTTCACTATGCAAAGAAAGAGAAGGAACAATAGGTGAGAGATTCATGGAACATGTAGAGTGAAATGATACCAAGGACAAAATTAGAAATGAACATCTAAGGTAGAGAGGAAGTGAGAGATCCATACATATTTTCTATACCTGTATATTATCCACCCTAAAGCATTTGAACAATAAGTGTGTCTTTGTCAACACACCTTTTTGGATACTGTAAACACACACTCACACAAACACACACACACACACACACACACACCAAGACAAGTAACAGACACTTACATGCAACCCTCCTCTTAAAGACCTTTTCCCAGAGGAACTTCTCAAAGCGATCAGCATAAAACCCTGGTCGATGCACTGACACAGTATCCTAAGGACAAGGTCAGCACAGGTTTACATGAATTCAGTGTTTTAGAAAGCATTTAAGATAACAAAATGAATAACTGGTATTACTGCTGTATGGGAATCTCTTACAGCATCCTGAAAAATGGCTTTCCAAGAATGTTCCAACTTCTTCAAAAGCCTAAAGCCAGAAAGAAAATTGGGATTTCCTATACTAGATACATTTGGTTATCTTTTATAAATATACATATATATACTCATTATTATATATATATATTAATAACACATTTGCTGATTAATATGACGCTCTACATGAGCAGTTCATGAGTGCTAATTAATTAATTGACTGTCAGTAGTCAGTACGATCAGTGGAATAGAGGCACCTGTAGGATTGCAGGATGTCAATGATACCAGCAAAGACCCACATCTTCTCACCCTTGCATGTGGTTGCTGGAATTACTCCATTGCTGCAACCTCACAAAGACCCACACACAATTACAATAACACATGCATAAACACACACACACACACACACACACACACACACACACACACACACACACACACACACACACACACACACACACACACACACACACACACACACACACACACACACACACACACACACACACACACACACACACACACACACACACACACACACACACACAGACATACTCTATATAACTACTATGACTGGTCTTAATGATAAAAGATTTACCATAATGTATTACCATAAAGTAAATCTAGGTAAGCCACTTAGTGGTACAGCTTAAACTGCTCAAGCAATATATTCCACAAATATTAACCTGTAATTAGACACTAGTGGAGGGGACTTCTCCGTCCCCTGTTGTATTTTGTGGATCGCCACCAGCAGGCTGTAGTCCATGATTCTGAAGCTTTGCAGAAGCTGATGGGAAAAGATTAGCCATAAAGATAAACCTCATACATCCAATCCTGTGCCTCTGTTGGGTGTATCCAACATGTTACAACAGTTACAGTTGGACCCTTGATAAGGAACGCATTTCTGAATAGACGAGCAAAGGAATCCTGAAATGTTAGGTATACACCTTCCTTTTGCATATAATGTTACATGCCTGACTTTAATTTATATGGGGGGGGGATCGGGGCGTGGCACCATCATTTTGATGGTGGGTCAAAAATGACGATGGACGATATCATCGTCCATCGTCATTTTTACACAACCCTATTACATACAGTACACTTTTATTTTAGAAACTAACTTTAGCCTCTGTTAGGCTTTAGCACTTAAAAAACACAGAACTCACCAGACAGTCCTCGTGGATGGTGTTCCTCAGAACATCATAATGGCCAGCCTCCAACAGTATCCCATCAGGTAGGTTTCTCAAGAAGTCCAGGTCCTTGTAAGTGGGCAATGGCTTGGTGCACTCCTCCCGTGATGCCTGCCGCCTGTAGGTAGAGCCCTTGAGGTCGTACTTGAGGTGAATGGGTACAGACATCGGCAGGAGGTTGTTCATCACCACAATGTGGATGTATTTACTGCCAATATGCACGCAGTAGAGCCCATAGAACTTAGGCAGGAGGGTTTGCCTGTTGCGCAACAGGGTCTATAAGGGTGAAGTGGTAGATGAAATATGAATTGTCCTTGAAACAGGCTTACATTAAAAGATTATCTTACATAATGTGTATGCAACAAACAAGCAGTGTCGGGGAGTAATTAACTACAGTCATGGACAAAAGGTTAAGACCACCCTTAATAAAAGGGACTTTCTTCTTCTGAGCGCAGCGATTGCACTGGAAATTAAAAGTATTGCATGAGATTGTGTCATCCTAATGTTGGGCTAATGCAGTCACTTTTAAATTGACCATCACCCAGTAAACACCTCATTACGCCATTTTTCTAAAAACCCAGGAAATGGGTTATGGGTCTTTCATCCTGACCACTGTGAAGCCAAGCGCAGACAATGCATTCTTCAGGCAGCCTAGCCACACACTTTACCTTTGCGTAGAGCATGTGCAAATGCCCGAGAAGTTGTTGCATTTTATTTTGGAAGTTAGCGGGCTAACTAAGTAATACTGCTTGGTCCCCAACACTGCAAATACAAACTTGAACATTGTTTTTCAACAAGAACCAGGAACACAGAGCAGCATTATTACACAGCCAAGGGGAAAGACTTGAAAAACTACCAATGATGTGGAAGCCATTCTAAAGATTATTTGCATTATTGTGTTTAAATGTTATAGTGAAAAGTTGATTTGGTTTGCCCTCAAGCCAAAGGGAGCAGTAGTAAGGGGAATTGGGGGAACTAGCGTGGCCATGGTGAGAAGAGGAGAGCATGGGCATGAGAGTTGGGAGTAACACCTGCAGAAGACCTATTAATTGTCATGGAACCTTTGTAATGATAAAGCATTTTGTCTTTCTGACATGAGTCCGATGTTTGCCTGAGAAGCCAGCTTTACAAATGGACGAACTAACATAATTCCCAAGTGATTAAAGGTATGCTCACGTGGGAGGTTAAAACCTACAAGAAGCCTGTGAGATGCAACACATGAGGAAACGTTGGGTGAGCATACAAACACAAACACACCATACCACTCAACACACACACCATACCATACACACACACACACACCATACCACACACTCTATATACTACACCCTTTCTCACATTGTAGTATCCAGGCAACATCCTTTGCAGGAACTCAGCCTCTTTGCGCTGCATTGTCTTAATGATGAACTTGTCATCAGAGGAAAGGCAGAACAGCGAGCCGCTTGCTCCTGAGTTTGACAGCTCTATCAGTGCTTTGCTACATAGAGAAACCTGGAAATGCAGGAACAGAAGGACAGCTACATGAGGAATATTGATTGGTGAAAGAAAGGTGTTTAAAAAGGTCTGTTAAGGAACAATACAAACAAGGAAAAAACAACAGCAATATAACAACAGATGTTTTAAAACCACGCCAATTTTTGTGCCACTGTAACCCGAAAGATATCAGAATTTCCAAATCCAGGCCTATCACAAGCAAAAGTAAGTCAAAAGACTGAAAGAAAACAGAAGAAAGGAGAGAAGAAAGACCAGGCAGGCAGGATGATTACCTCATAATCATTAGGATGAATGCCAAATTTCTCTCTGAAATAGAAAAAGCCAAAGGGTGCATAGATTTTAAAATGGAAGTCTTTGTAGTGGTGAGATGGAGTCCATTTACTGCCTATTCTGAAATGCAAAGACGAAGAAGAAGCGACAGAAAATTACTTCTAAACCCTAAATTAAATGACTAGTACACTCTGCTTCTACACTTCAAAAAGCCTACACTTTCAGTTCAAACAGAGAGGATAGTATAGGACTAAGCAAAAATTAGTATTCACTACAGGTGTGATAATAATTTTAATATTCCAAGCTAGCTATTCTGTCAAGAGCTATTCTGTCAAGAGCTAACATGTTTTTCCATACACGATGATGAGCATGTATAATTAATATTATAACATTGTCATACACAGGCTGTGAATGTGACACATGCACAATAAACCCTAAACCAAATGCTAATATTAGTAATTTAAAGGCCACTATTATACCATTGAAGCAGGTCCATTTAACTGCAACCACCCCTCATACACACGCACTCTGATACTCACTCTCTCTCTTTCTCTCTCTGATAAAACATAAACATTATCTCCTTTTTTGTCTTACATTCCCTGAAATCCTTACACACAAAAAAACACAAACCTTGGGAAATATACACTCTCCACCACCTCAAAGTCCTGGATGAGTACCTCCCTTTGGTCCATACGACTTGCTTCCTGTACGGTGTAGGAAATACCCAGCTGGATAGCACCTTCAAGGTCAGAGGCTGTGGTCTGAGGAGATCACAGTTTTGTATACTTATAACAACTAGCTGGAGACATTCAGACTATGACCTTGGTGGCAGAAGAAACCAAACCTCTTTATAGGTGGTTTCCCCTGTAACATCAATGCCTCTGTGACCAATAATCTTTTTGATTGGTACTGCTGGACTAGACAACTCGAAGGCCTAGGAAACAAAATAAGTCCAATATCAATATATTTACACACACAGGTTATGGTAAACCACTGTGTGGTTTCAGTATATAGGCCTTATCTGAGAGGGCAATTGTTGTGAATGTGTTGTTTGCAGCATGAATGTTGTGATATGTGTAATGTGTAATGTGACACACTAATAAAACGTTCCCTTATAGCATCTTACATTGTTTAGTGCTTCCCACTGGCTCTTAACCTCATCTCTGAGTTTATTATTTTCACTGCGGAGTGTATCAACCTCACCATACAGTTGATCAAGTTTTGACCAAAGTTTCGTGTTCTCTATTTGGAGAGCAGCAACCACCAAAGAAATTTCATCAAATGTGTCTAAGGCCCTATTACTGGCCAACTCATCCTGCACAGTTTGGGTGCTGCATTGGATCTCATCAAAATCATTTAGTGGCTCTTGCGACCGCGAAGACTCTGGAATGTTGAATGTTTGGTGATCCATCTCCTATGCCAAGGAGAGACAAGAACAGTATATATGTTTTTCGTTCAAGAGTCGTTTCAAATAGCCTACCTCAACGTACCTTTTGCATTTTAGCGGATATATTTGCAAGAAGCTAATCTAGCCAGTAGATGGCAGCATTGAGGTAGGCCGCATTATCCTAGATGCTTAATCCTACCTTTTTCGCATTCCGTCACCATTCGGTTGAACAAACTAAACTGAGTGTGCTTGGTACCCACTTTGCACAGAGACAGCACGTTGGAAAGTGTTTAAGATGCTCGATTGTGAAAGGATAAGTAGCCTGTTGGCTGACCATTTCTCTAAGGCTCGTGCTCGTGGTAATTTTTTTATGCTGCAGGTGCTAATGGTAACTATATTAATTTGATAAATTCAACGAGGCATTTTCCCCTTCTATTCAGTTAACCTTTATTATGTGTTCATAATTTGTCCTGACGTCATAACGAACAAATCAATACATCATAATTTGCACACGTTCATTATACATTGCGTTATGTGGGCTATTAGCTAATCAAGCAGACTTGCTCTTTTATTAAGATGTTGCCTACGTGTCAAGACAACAAAAACAAACCAGTAAGAGTGATAATGTTGACAAAGATGACAAGGAAAATAACAGCTCTTAGTTGGTGCTACCATTTGCAAGCTGAGCTGTCACTTGGGCATAGGTATTGCTGCTATGGGCAGACACTGATGCAGCATCAGCCATTGTATAGCCTTCCAACCATTTATGTTTGTAGCCTTCCAGCTATGATTCTGAGAAGGCTGGCTATTTGGCTGAAATAGAACAGCAGTTGGCAGTCACCTTTGGTGTGCCATGTAAGAAACCGCACACATACTCTTCTTAAGTTGTATCTCTGTTCTAAGGCCACAATATGCTTCTACGACTGCGTTAAGCCCAATTTATGGTCGTCCGTTTACGCAGACATGCAGAGGCCTCTCTGTAAAAAAAATCTAGGCCAAAAAGAACTTCTACGACTGCGTAACCGGACGGTGTATCCGATATATTGACTGATTGACAGAGACGGAAAGTTACAAAAGTTTAGAGGCGCACGTCAGGCCACGGAGAGGTGCTCAGAGAGTCCAACAGTGGTCCACTGGCCTTTTGGTATCAGGTTTATTAATGTCCATGATAACAACCCACTCCTTAACTTGCTAGCATAGCTATAGACCTTAGAGGAGGACAGGTTAACTCATATAGGCCGACTGAATAGCAAGCTATGCTTAGGATGGACATGAACAAAGATCATTTATTGTCCAAGCAGTCAAACTTGGCTTTTGTCACATACTGTACCTCTTAGGGGGAAATTAAAAAAACAATACAATACAAAGTATACTCAGCATAGGCTACAACATAACCATCAGACTCATTCTCAAAGATGCAGGTTTCTTAAGTCCCTTAGTCTATTACTTGATAGATCTGCTACATCCAATAAAATGCTCTTATTTTTCAACAGTGAGACTACTTATCTGTACCTTTATTTACTGTCATTGTATGAGTAGACTCAGTGAAATTGAGTTGAAGATTTCAAGGTATTATTGACATTCTTTACACTACAAATGCATTTCTAGTTAACAATGTAACTTTTTTAAGGTCATAGCAAGTCTGTCCATACAATATTAAACTCACAATAGTGCTGTGAGAAGAACCATTTAGCACAGCGCATCTTTACAGGACATATATGTATTCCTCCGAGCTCGCACTGTTGCCCATGCTTGTTAGTTGTTCATAGTGACGCCGAGGGAACTTTCTTCGCCACTGGCAGTGTTCATTGGGCTGACCTTCTGTTGTGTTGAAGCCCATGGGCATCTCCAAACTGTGCCCAAAAACTGAGGCAGTTGAGGCACGGTTGAGAGGCAATGGAGGCAGGAAGCTGCCTGTGCGTGCCTGTGGCCTCACTCCACAACGCTCCTGTAGGTTTTTCTTAAAGCCACTTTCTTTTGAGGGGACACCGTACGGAATAAATGCTGATAAGCTGTCAGAGCTGACAGAGGAGAGAGGTCTGGAATCTGTGTGCAGACCAGGCTGATTATGAAGGTAAGAGTCCGAGTTGGAGTAGTTCAAGGTTAGCGACGGCAACTGGAGGGAAGGAGGCAGAGCCAACGAGGGGAGAGTGTTGCGACGGCCACACCCCACCTGTGTTTCTGTACTGACTGAAAGCCTCTCTGTGCTCCCCCTCACAGTTGTCCTCCCAGAGTCAGGTTTAACATGAGACATCTGAGCAGAATGTAAGTCTGAGCCATTATCGCTGCCAGGAAAGAGACTCATTTGGTGCAGTGACGTTACGATATCTGTGGAGTGACTTGAGCCTTGAGTGTCTTCCTCCTCCTCCTCTTCTTCCTGCATGGCGTTCTGCCTCAGGCCCTCCTCGTAGGTTTGTTTGAGGTGTGCCAGGTTGTGGATGGCCAACCAGGGTTCTGACCGCAGGCGTTGATGCTTGGAATACTCCCCCGTCACATCAGCAGAGCTGACGGCTCCACGACTCACCCTTCTGGTTGCCACACCCTGAAAATTGAAGATGTTCCCGCAGTCAGCCTCTGAGCCAGGGGAGCCGGTCTTCAGCTCGATGTCTGAGGGTGACATGCAGGAGACCGGTGACATGTTCGGTGACGGGGGCACGTTGAGGTAGCGGCGCGTCACTGCACCCCCATCAGGGCTCAGGTCGGTGGCGATGATGATGATGTCGCAGCCCTTGGCCCGGCACGCGTCCAACAGCACTTTAAGCATCTCCTGGTGGTGGGAGTTGATGGCGTAGACCAGCGCCGAAGCCCCTGAGTAGTCCTCCAGGCTTGGGTCGGCCCCAGCTGCGATGAGGGTGGAGGCCACCTCTGCTCCGGCCCGCTCAATGCAGGTGTACATCAGGGCGGTGCGGCCGGCCTTGTCCTGCGTGTTAGGCTCAGCCTGGTGCTTGAGCAGGTAGTGCACAAGCTTGAGCATGGTGCTGCCACTCTGCTCGCCACGCATGGCCTTGCATGCTACCAGGAGAGGGGTTTCGCCCCGCTGGTTGCGCTCATTTACCTGGGCGCCACCTTCCACCAGCAACCTCACCAGACGCAGTTTGCCCAGCTGCGTGGCTATGATCAGGGGACTCCCATCCGACAGGTACTCCTGAGGCTCTGCCATCACTTGGTCAGGAGGAGTATTCACTGGCTTTTGATGTTATGCACTCTGATACTACTTTAGCGTAATACAGTTGAGTTGGCTTGGCCTTAGGAATATCCAACTGGTATCCTAGTGTGCATGTCCCACATTCACAGCCTGTGTATGACAATGTTATAATATTAATTATACATGCTCATCATCGTGTATGGAAAAAAACAGAAAAGCTAGCTTGGAATATTCAAATTAATATCACACCTTTAGTGACAACTAATTTTCGCTTAGTCCTATGCTATCCTCTCTATTTGAACTGAAAGTGTAGGCTTTTTGAGGTGTGGAAGCAGAGTGTACTGAAATGTAGCTTCAAGCTTGAAAATGTCAGTCGTAGCTCTACCACAAAGGACCTACAAGGGCTGTGGTGGGCAGCTTTGAAAAGCTTTCATCTCTTCAGGACATCAGCTCCAGTTGAAAGTGACCTGAGGGGGAGAGAGGCAGTGCAGGTCTCTCATCTCTGTACTCTTGCGTCACAAAAGTAGCCACCATCATACCCACTATTAGACGTTTTCTTGCTAAAACTTTCAGATGTTTTTTGTCTGAAATCTGAAATCACTATAGGGTGAAACTTAATAATGCCTTTTATCTTAGTCTTAATCTTATTTTTTTCACCTTTGGAAATTGGACCTTTAACACCTCAGTAAAGCCAAACCGATTTTACAGTGATCCTATACAGATTCTTTGACACACTTTTTTTGTACACGATTTCTTCATAACAACACTTTACTTAAGTTGACATAAACATTAAAATGTGGTGTAAATCTAACTCTTTACTCAAAATGTTTACTTGTAGCGTGAACTTAAATCTGCAGAAATGGAACATGTATTATATTGAAGCATGACAAAAAAGCTAGTTCCTAATGTGCATGGCTAAATAATAACTAAAAAAGGTGATGTACAAATCCATCACAAAAATATATATCGTGATGGGTTTGTGGCTGTGTTCCGGCTTTGATGCAATGAAAAGGAACTATTATCTGAAGCTATAGTACTTACCACATTAAAGGTCCTTATAGGTAGCACATTCAGATACAATCTCATTCCACCGATGGACTGATATCGTCTCAAAAAACAGAGAGGTTTGAGTTAGGTAGAGCAGGGACCCTCTTGTGTTTCTGCAGGAAGTGGCCAGTTATAGATGTGAGAGTGAGAGGGTGGAGTCGGGTGGGGTTGTGGAGGAGTAGAATGAACGGGCTCAGCCGAAAAAAAATTATAATGATTAAAATCCTCTTAAATATTCAAATTAATTGATGTTATTTTAGTGGTCTTTTTTTATATATTTCCTGAGATTTCAAAGCAATTTTATTAAATTATTTTATGGAGGATGGGTGTTTTAGTAGGTGGAATAGTCCAGGAAAATGAGGAGGGCCCTTCAGGACGCATATATTTTCAAAGGAGTAAGAGGCCGTATTTGCTCAAGGCCCAAACGTTTGGGATCTAATAACATGTGCTACATCCAAAATAACAAGCTGATTTGTGCACTCTGATCACTAGATGTCATTTTAGTCCTTATTCCATACCAAACTGGCTGGGGGTTTTCATAGTTCTGTTTCATATTCAGTATTATAAATATATCATTAGTCTTGGGTGTTGTCACGTCTGAGGTTATAGTACTTTTTACCACACAGCATACACACATCTTTCTTTTGATGACATGATTAGACACAAAGCAATTCCACTGAAATGACTGTCAGTTGTGTCCTTCCCCTTTTTTTTTACAAGCTCAAGTGGAAGGCTGTAATGTTCACACTGATTTGTGACACACAGGAAAATGTACAATTTACGGAAAACCCAAAGACATTGTCACTTAGTGAAACTCATTATATATAAATGTCACACTGAACTGAACAGAAAATACATCACACTTGTAATATTTTTCTCTGTCAGGGTCTCAAGGCAATAGAGAATGTCAGATTGGTTACATAAGCATTGTGCTATGTCTGTACTCCCCCCCCCCCCCCCCCCCCCCCCATCCAGCTGAGATGGTAGAAATATGACAATCTAGTGTAGAGTGGAGCCTCTAACACTCATGGTTTTCGTTTCTGGTGTGTCACCATTAAGAAGGGTACATTACTGGAAAGAAAAACCTTTCACTGAAGAGAAGGTGCCTTTTTTTTTATGGCAGATTGCAATAGCACAGCAAATGGCATTCTGTGGATAGACCTATGTGAACTCTGAAATACAAGTCTTTAGAGCTTTGAGGGTATGATACTCCAGTGTGTAACATTTGTATTTACTTATCTCAGTGTAACTGTTATAACTGAAACTCATTATTCATTTGCTCCTCATGAAAACAATTCAGGTCCTGCACACCTTTGAATATCCTTCAACACTACACTTAATTATTAAATACTATTTCCAAAGGAGCATGGAGAGCTTAATTTGTTGAGGTCAACGTACTGAGACAACATTGAGATACTCTGAAGTTGCCTTGAGATTCTAAATGTGACAACTGTAAATGCAATAACTATGCTGACATGTCCGTTTAGTTGACAGAAGGCTATTTAATATGTAGACGTCGGATCAGTATCCTGTGGAATGCATAAGTTCTCAGGACAGTTTTTCAGGGATCTTTAAATATGTGGCGATTGGAAGTGTCATCTCGACAAGCTCCACCCCTTGACGTCAAATACGTTTTTTTTTCGCAATGAATATTCATTCCAGACCAATGAGGTTTTGTTGCTGTCTACTATCACGGTGTTTGGCTGTGTATGCTGTTAGCTAACGCGGGTTTGTAGCAGAAATGTGAGGAAGATGGCGACGTTGAAAGAGGAACAGTGTTACGGGCTTTCTTGTGGTAGGCTGAGTAATGGCAGCAACACGTCGATATTTCACGTCAAACTCACTGACAGCGCGCTCAGAGCCATCGACAGCTATCAAAGTAGCAAGGTAAATACACAGATTGATTTCATTAAGACTAGGCTTGTCTATGTAACTGTTGCCACATGGAAAGGCAGTTTAGTGACTTCAGGTTTAAAAGTAGCTAGCCAACTATGCTACTTTGAACCAACAACCTCTTAAAGACGTGACTGTCATTTCTTGATGTTAACTTATATGCTACCTACATGCTAGCCAGGTAGAATAAGCTACTAGAAACTTAAATAAGCATAGCTAGTAAGGGAAAGCCAATGATCAAGTTGAAGTGCCTGTTTCTAAACATGTTCGAAAGAGTGTCTCATCCATTGGTGACTATTCCATCCCTTTATCTAATGGGTTAGGGTTAGTTTATTGTTTCATGTTTAGTAACAATTTATCACCAGTAAAGGAACATTACCACTGTAGTTAATTGTATTAATCCATGTCTTTAAAATGTCTAGATTGAGTAACTGTGTTATCAGACTCGCACCTCAATTTATATCCGTATGTTTTATGATGCTAAAATTGTAACTCTCTGACGTTGCTATCCATAGTGTTATGTCTGTTCTAAAGTCCTCTCTTACTGATAGGTATGCAACGGTTTGTTCATGTCATACGGTTAGAACTGTTTTCATGAGCTGTGGCCTCCGTGCTCCTGCAACAGGCTGGCTTTGTTCCAAGTGGTTAACATGTTATCCCAAGTGTGCCCCCGTGAGCACAGTCAGTGTTTGCGGTAAATTAGTTGTGTAAACCACTGTGGCCCGTTTTAAACTCAGTGCAGCTCTAAATTGGATTGACAAAGTAAGAATAGGCCAGCCAGAGTACCTGTGAGAAACTAGTAATTATCCTGTTTGTGTGAACGTGTGTGGGTGTAGGCATGATAGGGTAACCAGGCAAAAGGGTTTGATTATTTTTTAAACTTTTGTTTACATAGTAAATCAGTGGGCTTTATTTAGTTGTGTGTAATTGACACAAGAGAAGCCAAGAGAAGCCAAGCACGCAGTCTCTCTGTGTGAAAGACTGCGTTCTTGCTCACTCACATGTTAGTTTTAGTGAGAAACTTCATGTGAATATCCCAGTGACATTTAACGATGTGCTGTGGCTGGTTGAATGTCATCCCTAGTGCCAAAAGAGGCGTGGGGAGTGTAGAGAGCACGCTGTGCTCTCTGGTGCAGATGTGATTGTTCTCAACCCTGGGGGTGTACAAAGGGGAGGGGGGGTCAGCAGGAGGAGGGCCCATGTACACACACACACACAACACTCGGCACTGTCGTCCACCCCCAAACCCCCCCCCCCCCCCCAGTCATCTTTTCCCGTCATCCCGCTGATGTAATTTGGGAGCTGCTCTGTGATGACTCACATCCTTCAGATGGTGCCAGTACAGCTCATTCTGAAGGAGAGATCCAAACTACCTCAGGAGTCTGTCTGCGCTATCAATCGGGAAACATTTAACCTGGCTGACAGGGGCCTGTGGTTGTTTTTGGACGTGTGTATTAATGTCAGTCATTCCCACAAACTGAGTCTTGATTACTGTTTACAGAAGTACAGTTGTGATTATGATTGCTGGAAGCACAGCCTGTTGTCTGGGTCCTTTATTGTACAGTGTGACCATTCAGTTTCTAACCCCTGAAGACCTCCCATGATGAGTCTTCCCTAATATGTGTATTCTTCCCGTTTTGGTCACATTCTATGGCTTTAACCACTAATTTGGCCTTCCTACCTGTTATTCTGGCCTGGACCCTAACACTTGGCAGATAGAGTGACCCAACTCTAACCTTGTTCAAATTGAGATTGAGCTGCTGTAGAAACCAAACATTAATCCTGAGTTTGTGGTGTCTAAAAACACAGTACAGCCACTAGAATATTTGGCCATCCAAAAACAACTTGACTTCCACTGAGGGTGGCATCTGCAGCACTATATGGTATGTTGGCTTTATACAAATATACTCTATCCAAAGTGCTTGAGAAGGTAGTTGCTTCTCAACTTCAGGACCACCTCAAACACAACAACCTGTTTGAAAAATTCCAGCCAGGATTCCGTTCAGCCCACAGCACTGAAACCGCCTTGCTCAGGGTGACGAATGACCTGCTGATGACAGCCGATGCAGGATCACCCTCACTCCTCCTCCTGGATCTGACTGCTGCATTCGACACAGTGGTTCACACAATCCTCCTAGAGCGCCTCCAAACCACCATTGGACTGTCAGGCTCTGCACTCAAGTGGTTCCAGTCCTACCTGTCTGGCAGAACTGAGTATGTCTCACTGGGAAGATGCAATTCCAGACAGCTCCCTGTCTCCTGTGGTGTTCCACAAGGGTCTGTCCTCGGCCCCATCCTCTTTATTATCTACATGCTCCCCCTCAGCTGTGTTGTCAGCAGACATGGGATGTCCTTCCACTGCTATGCCGATGACACACAGCTGTACATCAAAACTGCCCGAGCCCCTCTGCTGCCATGTCATGTCTCACTGCCTGTCTTGGGGAGATAAAGGCATGGATGAGAAACAACTTTCTCCAGCTAAACAGCAGCAAAACCGAGGCCCTTCTTGTTGGCACTCCACACCAGGTTCAGTCATCCTCCATAACTCATCTCACCTTTGACAGTCAGGTCATACCCCTCTCCACCACAGTCACAAATCTAGGAGTTAGGTTTGACCCTCACCTCACCTTCAACGATCATATAAAGCATCTGTGCAAAATCTCCTTCTACCATCTCAAAAACATCGCCAAGCTTCGCCCCACTTTAACCCTGCCAGATGCTGAGAAGCTCGTCCACGCCTTCATCTACTCAAGACTGGACTACTGCAATTCACTGTTCACTGGGATCACTGGCAGGAACATCCAAAAGCTGCAGTACATCCAGAACAGCACTGCCAGGATCCTGATGAGAGTCAGGAAATACAACCACATAACCCCTATTTTACACTCACTGCACTGGCTCCCTGTCTCATCCCGCATTGACTACAAAGTCCTCCTACTAACCCTCCAATGCATAAACGGTCATGCCCCCCCTTACCTGCAAGAACTCATCACTCCCCAAACATCAACCCGTCAGATCCAATAACAGTTTGTCCCTGCAGATCCCAAACACCAGGCTACGCACCATGGGCGACCGGGCCTTCTCCGCTGCAGCCCCGCGACTGTGGAACAGCCTCCCGGACCACTTAAGGGCAACACAGACACTAGACTGTTTTAAGACTGGCCTAAAAACCTTTTTATTCATAAAGGCATTTCCTACTTTTTAAAAAAGTGTATACATTTTCTTAAACTGTCTTTTTGTCCTTTAGCACTCTGAGATTCTGCTTGAATGAAGAGTGCTCAACAAATAAAATGAATTATTATTATTATTTATTATTATTACAAGTGGGCCACAAAACTCTACAACTTAATAACTCAGGCCGGCGCATTGTGAAATGGCTGGTCAACCTGTGGAGGTGGTTCTGATTCAGATGTTTGGTGTCAGTGACTGTGCTGGTTGCAAAGGGGTTAGGCCTATCTCTCAGGAATAAGCCTTGTGAGAGCTGTGAGAGTGGGACATGAGGGTGCATTGCTTTAAAGGAGGAAGAAAGTTGAAAGCTGCGGATGACTTCTGGTTCTGTTTCCTCCTTTCAATTATCATTACGACTGCGGCATGAGCAGCTGAGACGATGCTGAGTAGAGAAGAGGACTTGTGTCCCCCTCCCCCCTCCCATTTATATGAAGATCATCTCTCTCTCTTTCTCTCTCTCTTGCTCTGATGGAGAGAAACCACATCTTCCACCCTCTCACCACAGAACTGCTTTGCCGCTTCCTCTACTCATTTGAGTCCAGTGTCAGCTAAATTCACAGAGGGGGATTTTCTCTTTTACATTTTTGGACTTTTTCCTATTTCCTACGAAACCAAACTCTTTGGTTAGATCATACAGTAGCGTAGCTGAATCATCCTTTGGAACTGGCTTCTCTTGTGTCACATGTTGTCTTAGACACAATGCTACAACAGAGCAGCTAAAGAAAAGGTGTTCTCCAGTGGTTTCAGCAAAGGTGGAGTGTTTATGTCATGGGAGGCCTCACTCATCTTTCATAATCTCCAACTCATACCTAGAGGTGCTGGGGATCAGAACATCCTATTTGCGCTCAGCATACACACTGGTGCAAACTATGTTCTCTGTTTCAGCTAACATCAATGGCTCAGTTCACTCCTCCAACACGTCTTTCTTGAGAAACCTTAAATGGGTTCTGCAGTCGGTCCTGCCCTGATCTGCTATCACCAGAAGTGGTAGAAGTCTGACGGAAGTTACCAAGAAATGCATCTTAATTCACCTGACTGTTTCTGAACGTTTCCTTTCTCTGTTCATGTGTCTAGCCAGTGCGTGTCACCGTTTGGGGATCACTTTGAAGTGCAGCAATGTCCACTAATTGTCTCTAACAAACAGTCCTGTAGAGCATGTGCTTTCAATCCACCATTAAAGGGGTTTGAACCAATGAGTGGAATTCTAGAGCCAATTAGACATCCATTTTGGCGTGTCTGGTCCACATTGCCATTGCTCTGATGGGCGGGTGTCCGACAGTGCTGTCCTGTGATACCACGTTAGATTCGATGAACTGTTGCCAAACTGCTGTTTCTTAGCAACACCAGTGATTGGCTCATGAAAGGAATTTGAGAAGGGTAAGGAAAATGCCAGAAGTAGGCTAGAAGGGCCAGCTTTCACATGTGATAATCACCTGTTGCCTATAATGTCTGACCTTAAGCTTCATCTGCCACCAGATGATATCAGATGTTTGAATGTTGATATTTGAGGAAGACTGTGAGAAGGTGAAATTTTCTTCCCCTTCTCACTGTCTCATGAGGAGTTTGGCCCTGGTGTGGGGTGGACTCCCCCGCCATAATGGTTCGATCTGGACTCCCCCACCATAGTGGCTGGACCCGGGAGGCCAAATTGCATCACTTGAATTCAGCTGGCCCCTATTAAAAGGGTGCCTCATGTTCATGGAGAGAGACTTTTCTGGAGATGGCCATGAGCGAACTTTGCAGAGAGTTTTTGACCAGAAAGCATTGAGAAGGCATTTGTGAGAAACCCTTACCTGTTGTGAGGTGGAAGGGAAACTGTGTCTAGCTGTGTGGACACCTTGTGCCTTGTTTTGTTTGCTCTGCTGAACTGTGTTGAGTAATAATGGTGCTTAGTAAGAATCTAGACTATAGTTAACCTATGCATAGTGAATTATCTAGTGTGAGTCTGCGTATTGAATTGTGAATTATGCCTTGTGTGGGTCTGCGTAGTGAATTGTGTCTCATTTAAGATTGTGTAGTGAATTGTACCTAATATTGGTCTGCATAGTGAATTGTGCCTAGTTTAAGTCTACATAGTGAATTGTGCCTAGTTAAGTCTACGTGGTTAATTGTGCATAGCTTGATTCTGCAAAGGAAGTTGTGCCTAGTTAAATGTAGCACTGTGAGTGCGTAGTGTCTGTGATTTATGTTGGTTTATTTTGTGTGCAATGGTTTGGGGTTGATGTCGAGAATTCCCCCGGTAAATAAAAGCAAAATATATTTTTATATGAAAGCCACCATCTCCTGCACCCTTCTTCCCAACTACACCACCCAGTCCAGTCGCGACCGACCTCCCAAAACAACGTGGGGTGACCGCTGATTTTGAATGTTGATATTTGAGGAAGACACAGATTTTTATTTGGAAGTGTGTCTATGTGTGTGCCAGACTCTGCAGTAGCAGCTTCTCTTCATTGTGGGATGTGGAGAGGCTGGGGTAATGCTATATTGGTGACATGTTTTGGCTGCATCAGAGTAGCCTGATGTTTCTGACTCATTAACTGGCAACCAAGTAAGCAAAATCGCATCTCCTCTAATCACACCGCAAGGTAGTGGAGACGCAGGATGCCTCAAAATATATCTTTCACCGCCTGTTCTTGCTGAACTTTAACTAGTCTTGGTGTCCTTGCCGTTCTGAGGCCTTGTCCTGGCATGAACCTGTGATGTTTTTTTATAGACAGTAAAAAGAGTGGACGGAGCCACTCCGTAGGGCTCCAATGTCACTTTGACATCTTGTGTTTTGAATGAAGCCGATTTGGGTAAGTGTTCTGATTCTGATTCAATAGGCTCTAAAGGGGTAGTGCTTTTCGTACAGTCCTTCAATGCAGTTACTTCACTCCCGCTTTTCTTGTGTGTTGCAGGTTTGCAATGTCGTTTTGTGGAATAGAGAAATATGTATTACCCTAAGTGAGTGTGCCAAGTGAGTTACAAGGTTACAGAGCCGGTCATACAGTCGTGTGTTTCTGTGGAAAATAATAAGTCATATATATAGGATGCTTCAGAAGTAAAGTTATTTGCTGTGATTATTTTTGTCAAGAAAAGTCTAAATGAATGGGACTGGGAGTCAATGGAAGACTAATGCTAGTTGGGCTTCTCATGCTGAGAGACCCTATCATTTCAAACACTCTATTACCCCCTTGTGTTTCCCTGGTAACAATGCAAGCTCTTAACCGAGTAAGGCAACTCATTTCCACCCCTTGAAGTGGAAGATCTTACTTGTCTTTATAGTGCATTACACCCACTTTTCATTGTTATTAGGCTGCTTCGTTTATTTTCACAACCACATCTCTCGATGTGAAACTGCAAACCAGCTGAGCCTGTTCGGCGGAAGCTGTGGCCGGAGCAAACAGCACTGCCTTGTTGCAATAGAAAGTACACTAGGATGCTGCCTGTCTGCTGCTGTTCAAAATGCCATAGTGTGGTTGTTGTATTATGCCTGAGTAAATCTGAACTACAATAATGAGGGAGGGAAAAGGGTTTTCTCAAAAGATGCTGTTAAAACAGAAAGTTTGAGTGTGACTTGCAAAAATAAGACCGCACAATGCGATACAAATGTGCCGACAATCACATACTCAGAAGAGAGTTATGTCATAAGTTATTCAAGTCCTGCATTAATAATCCAAGTGAGGTTTACAGGTTGTGTTAACTGTTATCAGAAGCCCTGAACATGCCTGGAACATCATGTGCTGAGCACGTTGGAACACTCCGCTAGATTGGCTGTGACTATCCTGGCCTTGGAGCCCCAATAGACAACCCAATGCCGCGGAGTGGTTGAGGTTAAATGACCAGCACATGGCAAACAGGGGCTCGCAGCAGTCGCAGGAAAGCCCTGCAACGCGAGAGGGAAGCCTTAGCCCTGCCCCACACTGCACCTGACTGCAGTGTTCCAGTGGTGAACATTACACTACCCAAGCACTGGCCTGGGCAGGCTGTCCGGCCGTCTGTAAGAAGCTGGCTGGGGATTGAGATGCTGAGGCTGTCTATTCCTGTCTGCTCCAGCAGCCTGGCCATAATCCAAGCTGATCACTCAGCCTTGTCGATTAATCGACTAATCTAACGATTATTTCCATAAATTAAAAAAATTATTCAAAATGTTGGAATTTGAATTTCAAATGTATTCGAGTAAAAAGTTAATACTAATGTAATCATCATAATAAATACATTAAAAAGTAATACAAATTAAGAGTGCAAATATGCTTTTAAAAGTAAAGAGAAAGTGTAAATAAAGTTTTAAAAGGAACTCAAAATAGCAATCAAGCCTCTGCAAGTGCAAAATAACTGCAGGTGACATTCTAATTCAACATATGAAAAAAAAATCCACAATCTTTTGTTTGAAGATTGCTAAGTGGAGGAGGTTAACTATTCAGAACAAACGAAAATAAAGGCTACTCTGATAATTCACTGATTTACCACATTGCACTTAACTGAAATAGCGTTAGCAAGCATCCTCCATGAGTATGGAGGATTATCGGGGCCAAAACTAAATAAATAAATAACTAAATAAATAAATAAATGAATGGTTAAATACTTGGATAAATACATAATTAGATGTATTTATACCTACATTTATTTATTTATACTTACATATATTTATTTATACTTACATATATTTATTTATACTTACATTTTGTCATACATTTTGTCATACTTACATTTTGTCATACATTTTGTCAAACATGTTGTCATACTTACATTTTGTCATACATTTTGTCATACTTTTTGTCATACTTATTGTCATACTTATTGTCATACTTATTGTCATACTTATTGTCCACGGTGTAACTTGCTTGCAGCAAAATAAATCCGTCATCCCCCGTCACCAAGTCAGGGGGCGGGTTAAAGCCTCTGATTGGTGGTTCAACTTGAATTGACTGCTTTTGACTAATTCAAGATGGCAGCACCCGGTGTGGATTCAATAAATGGAATATTGCATGCTACAGTAGTCGAAATGTTGGCTGTAGCTGAGGAGATGGAGGCAACTGCAATTCACATTGTTTTTAAAATCATATTGAGGGCTTCGCTGAGATTATATCAACGGTATCGGCCCTGACTGACACAGACATAGATGAAAATGTGTTCACGATCCTCAGCGAGATGGTAGCACATGAGGCTGAGTGATGGTCATACATCCTGGAGGTGGTCGTACTCTGTTTGATCTTCGGCTGGCACAATTGAACACTTCGCACTCTCTGGCCTGAAAATACAAGATATTGCGAACCTTTTTCGAGTGTCCAAGCGCACTATCAAGCGACAAATGCAGCAGAGTGGTATCAGGTATTAATAAGAGTAGACTGTGTCTGTGTCAGGGGTATAGATGTTCGGGATCTGGAGAAAGTAATGGGTAAACGTCCCTTGTCATGACTAAAAGGAGAGCTCCAACTATTAACTCTAGTCTGAGAGTTGTCATTTGTTGGGGAGCTGTGAGACTCTTTCTCTGAGACTGTTGTAACGTCATTACTGCTTGACTGTCACTAGGTTTACAGTATTGTGCCCTATAAAAGATGGTCCTCCGGCCTTCAGAGCGGAGAGAGACATGATTGAGACCTAAGCCTGGTGTTGTGTTGTTTTTTATTGTCAGAGGTCTGGGTTTCTCTCCCAATCTACAGATTGATAAACGTATTAAAATCCAGAACTCAACTGAACGTAGACCCCTTTTATACGGTGGGAAAACGTATATATTTTCATGCGGTTTGGCCTTTCATTTACGAGAAAAAACGTTTAATCACGGGAAACGATCATTTCTAAAAACTCCGGCCAAAGTGGAGATTTCAGGAAAACTCAGTTTTTTGCGTGTGCACTGGGTCAAACGGAGTTTGCGTCACATATGCGCCTAAAATGCATTCGTGATGTGAGTGTCCTATATTTACTGTTTACTGATCATGGATGCTGTTAACGTAGTGCTCATTTATACGTTAATGCAAACGCAGGATTGCATTCTTTCAACCCTATAACTGAATCTCTCAACCCTTCCCCAGTGTGTGACTATTGGCTTTAACAATGGTATCCCCTGCACTTCCACCAGTGGACTACGAGTTTTACATTCCATCTTGTCTACCTGTTGTAGCCAAATAAACGTAAAGGACATATCTAGGACTCATAGCCAATTTAATGGATTAGCAGCCTACTTATGCAAACCTACAGGTTTAGCATAGTTATGATGGCGTTTGGGGGCGTATATGCGGGTTCATATAAACAGAACGTTTTTTGGAAAAAGACCTTGTGTGTACGACGTTATTTTTGAACGGAAGGGCAGAAATATTCTCTATTCTGTAATTACCCGGCTATGTGTAAATGTGGTCTTACTCTAAGTCATCCGTTTATGAAGAGACGGACAAAACACTTTCTTCATCACTGGTGATTCAAAAACTGAGGACATAAGAACCATGCTACAGCGTAACATTCTAATAGCAGCCTGATGCAAACTATGGAAGAGATAGACGTGATGGGGTAACGACAGCGCTACGACCTGGCTACGACTACTACGGCCAGTGCACCCAGTAGGCCACATTAAACCCAACATTTCATAACACTACTAGAAATACTACTAGTAGTAGACGAGTTGAGGGCCTCTTAAATTAAGGATGCAGCCTCACGCAGCAGCTGAGGGTATGTCTTCTGGGACATTCTGGTATCTTGATTTATTTAAATAATGCTCAATAACTTTCATTAAACTAAATCTGGCGCTTGGCATCCATAAACGCCAAAATTCAGTATCCCTCGAGCCTGATCGACTGGTTGAGCCTGCCTGGTGTGTAACACCAATCAGAGGCTTTAACCCGCCCCCTGACTTGGTGACGGGGGATGACGGATTTATTTAGCTGCAAGCAAGTTACACCGTGGACAATAAGTATGACAATAAGTATGACAATAAGTATGACAATAAGTATGACAAAATGTATGACAAAATGTAAGTATGACAAAATGTTTGACAAAATGTATGACAAAATGTATGACAAAATGTAAGTATAAATAAATATATGTAAGTATAAATAAATATATGTAAGTATAAATAAATAAATGTAGGTATACATAAATCTAATTATGTATTTATCCAAGTATTTAACCATTCATTTATTTATTTATTTAGTTATTTATTTATTTAGTTTTGGCCCCGATAATCCTCCATACATGAGACGTTCTGTTTTCAAACATTAAGAGTAAACCTTACAAATAAGTTATAGATATATGTCTATGATAATTGCTGCTAGACACTTACTGTTCTTATGCTCCCACAGCCCATTCTCTTTGAAATACTGAAGTAGTACTTCTTAAACTACTAATAATTGACCATCATTGAGAAAAATGACAACTTTTCTGTTAGCCATTTCTGATATGCAGCAGCTGCTAAACCAAGCTTTGTTTATTGTTTCCATGGTAACATGAGCCATCTCAGAATAATTCGCTTTTCGTAGCTATTTCGCACTTCTGAATGAAAATACCGATAGCTCTGTTAGCGTCTACAAAAAAAATAAAAAAAAATATTATATGACGCGTCGACCATTTTTCACAATCGACGTTGTCGATTTCGTAGACTAATCGTTGCAGCTCTATTGTCGATATACACCACCAATGCTTTTTGTGTATTTGAGGGGGGTGGGTTGAGTGTTGCATGCTCCACACCCATCCCTCTCATAGCTGCTGCTAGGTTCTTTCTGAAGTCACAGACAAGTCACTATAACTATTCCCACTGTTCAGAGCATTGAGCTCCAGGTTGTTCAGTCAGAGAGAGAGAAATGTAAAGGGACAGGAAGAGTAAATTATGACTGCTGTTGGTCTAGTGAAATCCGAAGCATCTCAGGTTTACACAATAGAGATGGTACCTGGCCAACAAACACAAAAGTGTGTGTGTGTGTGTGTGTGTGTGTACAGGTTCATGCTTGTGATTTTGTAAGTGCGGTGAAGGTAGGGGGGAGGTGTTGGGTGACAGTGTGTGAACATAGGTGTGTTCATAGTATGAGCAGGGAAAAGCAAAGGTACAATGATTTTAGATGTTTATAAGCCTTTACCTACACCACTTACAAAATCTCTAGAAAAAAAACACTATGACCCACTTCCTTAAGAATCAGAGATTTTGGACTTAAACTGTAGGCCTATAGCATTGAGGCAAAATGTTCCATTAGTGAATTGTTTAATACGCATGGTGACGCTTGATTTCAGAAAGGAAAGATAGGATGTCACAATGAGATATTGTCTCCCAAAATTGATTGAGGTCTTTCAGATGTGTGTGTGTGTGTGTGTGTGTGTGTGTGTGTGTGTGTGTGTGTGTGCGTGTGTGTAGAGCAGTAATGGTATCTACATGTAGTGGCCAGGCCAGGCTCATGTCCACAGCCATAGCTTTAAATAGCTTTCCAAGAGCCTCATTCCTCCCTCACCATCCTGTACCAAAACAAATAGGCCTAACGAATCTCATCTTTCTTTTCCTATTTTTATTCTCCCTCAGGAGTTAACTCTGATTCGGTATTCACTAAATTCACTTGTTTGTGTGTGTGAGGGGGTTGGGGGTGGAGGGTTAAACCAGACACAGCCCACAAAGAGAGTGATTATGGCCATCACTGGCATGAGAAGCCCCATTGATTTGGGGTTATGAATTGTGTGGGTACAGTTTGATACAGAATGTGTGTATGTTATTAGCACCTCTGTCCTTGGTGCTCACCTAGCTGTGACTGCTTTGCCTAAATCCTTTCTTTTCAGGCCCCCAGCCTAAACCTGCCTGTGGTCAGCATGCTAGAAATATGTATAGTATATGCTTTGTCTTCTAGTCTTATTAACTGTTTGCGAACTTGAGCCTCTCTGAGAAGGTTTTGTTTGTTTGTTGTTTTTGTTTTGTTGCCAGGAGCATATTGAGAGCAGAGGCAGATCATTTCATCTGCAGAGTGTTGCTTCTTTACCAGCTACTGTGTCTTTTTTCGTAGGAAATGCCCATTACTGAATGCCTGTTTCCCTTTCTCTTTCTTATCTTCTTCCTCTGTCTCTTTCTTTGTCTCTCTCCCCCTCTCTGTCTTTCAGGGATTGACTGCACATCCTTCTATTCGTTTTACTGGAAACCAAGGGGTAAGGACTGACATCTTCATTTTTTATTAAAAACCATTTTGCACTGTTCATGGGAGCAGTCCTTTGGTTCACTTTATTAAGTCAATGGGGGGGGGGGGGGGGTCATTTCAGAGGAAAAATGAAACACTTCTTTTTTAAGCCCTTGACATAACCTCGTAGGTTCCTCATTTCATAGAATTGTTTCTGCACCAGAAGGGGGAAAAAAAGAAAAACAAAGTCATCCCCATCAGAGCCACGTGGTATGGCAGGACCCTGCCATGGTTTTTGCATAGATCCCTTTTTTTTCTGAGGCCATGTTTCCCTGCCAGAAAAAAAAGCACTTCTGCTTTTCCAAGGGCTCTTCATGCCCTCTCTGCCCCTGGTGCCCTCTGAGCCACCGCAAACACTATGTTCTAATAAGAAACTACAGAGAGTAGAGAATGTGCATTCAGTTTGTCACTCATCGTAAATTCATTGACCACAAGTGTTAATGGTTTTAGACTTTGGCACATCAGTTTATCTTTATTCCAGACCCTGAGAAAGGTGATCATTGAGAGGGGGGAAATCCATCGCCAGGAGCTGAAAGAAATAAGGCTCCAGTGTTAAAGGACTGGCAAATACTGCCCGCATCATGGACTGTGTCTTTAAATGCAACCTGGTTTAGTAGTTTGTGTGTCATTGCACATCCGTATTTGTGTATGCAAGGCTGTGTTATGACCTTAACCCAGTTGCCTATAGCACGAGTCATCAGTGTCAGGGATGGGGCCCATCTGACCCAGCTTCCAGTCGTTCTGTCCCTCCTGGTGTTCCCTCGTGTCTCTGCTCTTTTCTTCAAGGGCCGATTGGTGTGAAAGTGATACAGGGTGTCACTGAAGCACATTCTCATGGGAGTCACCGGAGGCATCCAGTTATTTGTCACTCACTCACTCACTCACTCACTCACACACCCACACACCCACACACCCACACACACACACACACACACACACACACACACACACACTATCACCTGTCGCGCTGTGTGATTTACTGACCACATTTGTGAGCAGGTGTGAAATAATCTGTGTATGCTTCTCCCTCCCTCAACACCACTTTTCTTTTCATTACTGCAGAAAATCTCTATCCCTCATGGCAAGACCTCGGGAGAATATGTGACATTCACCTTCTACCTGTCCCGCATTGGGCGTGACAACCCTCAGGGAAGCTTTGACTGCATCCAGCAGTGCGCAACATGGTGAGGGGAAACAGGAAGTATCTGTTCACCTGGATTGGCTGATTTTCATGGCAATCTCATCATCTGATCAGTCAGTCAATCATTTACTTGTACTGTTCAAGCCAGACACACGCGCACACAAACAAACACACACACACACACACACACACACACAGTCAAGGCCCCTTGTGTTATTGATAAATCATTGCCCAAATGCTTTGCAAACAGAACTGGTGCTGCACAGGATGTTTTGGATGTGTGCCACTGTCAGCTGTAGTGTAGCCCTAAACACAGGCACTTGCAGCCAGCTCAGCTCCCTGCAGAGAAAACATGACCGTCCCCACACACAACCCTAGCCTCCCACATCATTTCAGCCCTGCTAATGTTAGTTAGGCATTCTTACAGCCTTTGAGTGTGAGCATGGTGGTGCGTGGGAAAAGCTTTGGCTCTTCTAGTGCATTGATTGAGTGTATTTTTAAAAGCTTGATGGTACATTTAATTCATTTTGTATTCAGCAAAATGCCTGGTGAAAAATGTGGGTTACATGTGTAACCTCGGTTGTCTGAGAACACAGGCGCCTTATGCACTACCTCCACTACCTGTATAACACCGTGCACGGTGCACTTTCATCCTTTAGAGAACTGAGATTACATATGTATCCCAACATTCTCTTTTAGTCAAAGCACTTTGACTTCAGCTTATGGGATATTACACCACCACATTTCAGTGGACACCACCGTGGATTTGTACAAGCGGCAACCCGGTTTGTACATAGAGCACGGGTCCACCGAGATGCCAACAATATAGAACGGACTGCAGACTTGTTATGTCCAAATGATCGAAACATGCAAATGTATCCCACCCAGCTAGCTGCCTGGCACATGTGTGCCACTATTATTGGCACCCCTAGAAAAATCTTATAATTGAAATCTAACTGAAGTATATTTCCAGTCATGTTTTATATTTTTAAGTTCACCTGTTTAATTATGAACTCTTAAGAGGTTAACCATGACTTCCTGTTCCACTGGCGTACAAATATGAGGTGACACAGGCCAAATGTCATTAGTCATTCATCACAATGGGAAATACCCAAGAACACAGTGACGATGTGCGATGAAAAGTTGTTGAGCTGCACAAATCAAGAAATGGACACAAGAAAATCTCTGAACAGTTGAAAATACCCATTTCCACTATCATGGAAATAATAAAGAAGTCTAAAGAGTCAGGAGATGTTAAGAATCAGCCTGAAAGACGACGTGTGTGTACATAGACCCCACGCACCGTGAGGAGGATGGTTCGACTGCCAAAATATTCTCCAAGGATCACAGCTGGAGAATTGCAGACATTAGTTGAGTCTTGGGGTCAGAAAGTCTCCAAAACTACCATCAGACGCCACCTACATGGGTTGCCAGAAAAAAGCCTCTGCTGTCAATCAACAACAAACTAAAGTGCCTACAGTTTGCCAAATGTAAGTCAGACTTTCAATGGGACCGAGTAAAATGGTCAGATGAGCCCAAAATAAAGCTTTTTGGCAACAAACAACAAAGGTGGGTTTGGCGTAGACAGAAAGATAGCCATACAGAAAAGCACCCCATACCCACTGTGAAGTATGGTGGCGGATCTTTGATGTTGTGGGGCTGATTTTCTTCCAAAGGCCTTGGACATCTGGTTAGGATACATGGTATCATGGACTCCATCAAATACCAGCAGATATTAAATGAAAACCTAACAGCCCCCTCCAGTAAGCTTAAAATGGGCCGTGGTTGGACTTTCCAGCAGGACAATGATCCAAAGCATACCTCAAAATCGACACAAAAATGGTTCACCGACCGCAGAATAAAGGTTTTGCCATGGCCATCACAGTCCCCCGACCTAAAC
This sequence comes from Sprattus sprattus, assembly GCF_963457725.1. Taxonomy (NCBI): domain Eukaryota; kingdom Metazoa; phylum Chordata; class Actinopteri; order Clupeiformes; family Clupeidae; genus Sprattus; species Sprattus sprattus. The sequence goes on from NC_137923.1 coordinate 18,681,430, forward strand.
CCCATAGAAAATCTGTGGGATGAGCTGAAGCCGAGTCTACAAGCATTGACCTCAGAATCTGGACAGATACTGTATGTAGGAATGGTGTCAGATCCCGTGCCATGTGTTCACCAACTTCATCACGCATTATAGGAGAAGACTCAGAGCTGTTATCTTGGCAAAGGGAGGCTGCACAAAACATTTAATTAAGGGGTGCCAATAACTGTGGCACACATGTTTTGGAGAAAAATATTTATTTTATGTAAAAAAAAAAATAATTCTTTCAATTATTTTACCTCAATGAAAAGGTAAGGTATTTATGAATAATTGAGTGGAAGACCAAGAGGATAAACAGCAAATACATATTTTTTCATAGCCTGTTTGCACATAGTCACTAGGGGTGCCAATAATGGTGAGCAGGACTATAAATGTATGCCTTCGAGGGCTCAAAAGAAGCACTGGTAGGGGCATCCAAAACTAATACCAAATCCCGATGCGGAACTGTGACAGAGCTGGGTTGTGTCATTATTTAAGTGCACAAAAAACTGAAATGTGTATGCTTTGTCTTTGAAAGCAGATCTCAGAAACTTCCTGTGCTGTGGAGTGATCGGAATAGAAGTATGAATCCTTCAGATTGATTGTGCTAAACCAATCGCTCTGACGTACACTGTGTGCATGAATGCGTGATTGTGTGAATGACTGCGTGAGCATTTAAAACGGGAGCTTTTTTTAAACATCCATTCAGATAGCTCAGCTCTAGAATGGGCCTCATTCCTCCATCCCTCAGTGTAAGAATGACAATTGGCTGTAAAATCCCTGAAGTCTGTCTTCTCTCACAAACGGTCCATCTCTCGCTGCAAAACAGGGGACAGGCGCTCCTCTTCGGAGCTGTAGGTCTGTGCCACACACCGCCTGAGAGGCCTCGCCTGTGGGGAGCTTTGTTAATGCTGCGCCGACTGTTTTCTGCCTAACTGACATGGTACTGTGACCCAGGTCGTCGAGGCATTCAGTTCCTCAGGGTTGCCAAGTCCTTCTAAACAGGCCTGCGTCTCCAGCTTTTATCCCTACTGGCTGTGCATATGGAAGTAGTGTAGTTTTTAGTTTTTAGAAGTTCATGTTGTAGTTTTCTTTAGAAGGGTTAGAAAACCATAAGAACAGAACCTGCTGGCTAGCTACGCTGTAGTTACAGACTCTGGCAAGCTCACCTTACTCTGCTACAGTTGCTAACCGTTATTGAGGTTAAAACCTGTGTTTTTCATATTTTTCATGCACCCCGAGGAACGGTCAATATCCTCTGACCGTTCCTCGGGGTGCAGCATGAAATATATGAAAAGCACAGGTTTTAACCTCAATAACGGCTAGCAGTAATCAATCTATCAAACCTGCTGGCTTTGAGGACAGCTTTTTCAGGGGCTGCCGCCAGGTGAAAACAAGGAGCACTTGGAAGTTAAAGTCATTGATAAGACTCACTGCCACTCGCTCGCAAGGAGGTTTTAAAACTTTTAAAAAAAGTGTGAAAGACATGCTGAAAGGAGGCGAGAGGATGAGAAGGACAGGATGAGGGCTCCGTGGCAGACCGCACACTCAGCCATTCAGGCTTTCAGGTTTTTAGGGACATGTCGGAAAGGGGCGAATCCCATAAGGTGATGTCAAAGTGCTTTGACTGAAAGAGAACATACACTACTAAGGAGTATAGAAGAGAACATAATGATCTAAATACTTTCATTCTCACAATCTGCTTTATGTATTCTGATTGTGTACACTGCCTGCACAGGCGTAATTCCTGTATATGTGTGCTTATGAAGGCCTATTAACTCATATTTATACCTGTTTATGTGTGCTTATAAAGGCCTATCAACTCATATTTATACCTGTTTATGTGTGCTTATAAAGGCCTATTTACTCCTAGTCATACCTGTCTATCCCTACACAGTGCTGTTCTCCTTTTGGTTATTACAATAATAAGACTGTGTGCCCTTTGCAGTGATGGAGCTGTTGAGCTGGACTGCCTGGGCGGGATCCAGGACAAGCTCACGGTGAACGCCACGGACGACTCCTATCAGAAGGCCCGGCAGAGCATGGCCCAGGCAGAGGAGGAGACGCGGCGGCGGGGGGCCATTGTCATCAAGCAGCAGGGCCGTTACAACAGTAAGAGATGCGGCCCCTGTATGCTCAGTCTGGATTTCCACAGACACAACAGCCAGAGCAGAGTCCCATCAGCTTGGGTTAGAAGGGGAGGAAGGAGAAGGGCAGGGGTCACGATCAGAAACATTGCAGATAAAATCATACACGTATCAGGATGAGCATGCTAGCATACATGTGGTAGATGTACACAATACATACAAACATAACATGGTATATACATGATTCATACAAAATTGATAATGCGGGGAGAGATTATTCAAGTATTGTAGAACAGCTTAGTGAGTATACAGAGTGCTCACAGGTTACTATTAAAAGAGTAAGTAAAGTGATGGAACAGAAAACTATGTCGATGGTGGCAGTTATTTACATAGCAGGTAAAGCTAGCACAGAGTATGGGATAGAATAAGTGTAAATGTAGGCTGAGGGTAGGGCTGTGCAATTAATCGAATTTCGATCGCGATATCGATTTTGGGGTCAAACGATCTCCAAAGTCGTATAATCGAGTTGAAACGATTAATTTGACATTTTCCGTTTGACAGTAGGCCTAGAGAGTTTATGAAAGTTTATCAAAGAGACGCGCATGCGAAAGCATTCAACGCGGCGAGCGGGAGTACAATCTAACTGGCGTGCTGCATCAGGAAGTATGCCGTTGGCAGGAGGCGGGACATGCCAGTGAACCGCCAATCAGCAGCATCGACTGTTGACAGACATGTTGGAGTAGACCTACCGTGTGGAATAAAGTTTCAGTAACGTTACAGTTTGATGAACGATAACAAGCTCCTACAGCAGGCTTTAACTAGGATTGTTTAAGGGCAAAACTGCAAGGTACATCTTGTATTTGTATTTCTGTTTAACAACAATACGATTTTTATTAGCCATGTGTTGGTGATGGCGTTCTGACTTTTTGCTATGGAGTAATGATGGGACCGTTGTTCTCTAGCTATCAAATAGGGAATGTATTGTTTCACGTATGTGTAGAACTTATTTTGAATCGCTGACCTTACATAAGACGGCTGTGAAAGAGACTGGAGGCAAGCACTTCCCCTGCCTCCATGAGGGGGGAGTGTTAGAGCATGTTAGAAAGCCAAAGTTATAGCCTACTTATTAGCAGCGAGGCTAGGTAAACATGGCGGCGGTAACATGACTCGGCTAGTAATAATTATTTTAGAACAGTGCGTCGACGCATGCCTGGCTAAAAGCCTGTCCTACAGTCGAGTTATTCGTCAGTGCATTTGGCTGTCAATGTTGTGGCAGTGCACTTAAACAAGAAGAAAGTTAATTTTGGATACTTATACGTGTTTCTGTGTGATATTTGATTGTCTTAATATATATATTTTATTCATGAAATGTTTTATAAAAATCAAATGTTATATTCAGAATGTTGTGGCGGTACACACACGAGAAAGGTTTTATTTTGGATACTTATACGTGTTTCTGTCATATTTGATTGTGTCAATAAATGCATGTTTTCAAAAATAATCGTTTGAATAATCGTGATATCAATATTGACCAAAATAATCGTGATTATGATTTTTCCCATAATCGAGCAGCCCTAGCTGAGGGTTTCTGCAAGTAGATCAGGTGAAGAGACTACAGCAGTATCCCACAGCGAAGACAGTCTAGACTAGAAGGGGAAGGAAGAGACAAAGTGAGTGGGTAGAGTTCGGCTGCCAGTACGCGTGTATGTAGTACTTAATGGATATGGTGAACAAATACAAATACAAATAAACATCAATTTGATAGAGAGATGAAGATGAAGATGCATTTAAGTAAACAGTGTTAACATGGCCACTTTATCAGTATCAGTACAAGCATAAGATGATCTAGAAGGAGAGGCTGCCCGGCAAGGAGTTTGGCAAAAAAAAAAATTATGTTTAGTTTTGATAAATTATGTTTAGTTATGGTTCGTTGACATGGTGCATGAGAATTGTAATTAGAATAGAAAGAGTGCACAACTGGCTGGCGACATCCGCAACACGTCCCGCATGCTGTACCCAGGATCTGTTAAGGCCGTCCTTCACAGTACCTCAAGCACTGTTTTTTTGATATTGGGAATTTTATATGTGTTAAGCTGTTCTGCTTGGTGCATAGGGATGTTGGTGTCTGTTGTGTTGTGTGTTGTTCCTTGTGCCTTTGTGTTGTATGTCTGGGTTGTTGTGGGTGGGTGAGCGAGAGTCTCAGTCTGTCTTCCTGGTTCCAGCCCTGGACTCCTCTTGGGCCGCAGCATTGTTGTAATCTGAACCTGTGGTCTACCAGACACCAGATTGTGTGTGTGTTTTTGTGTGGGTGCAAGTGTGTGCAAAATTGGGTCTGACTGTGCGCCAGGAGTAGTCTGTCCCTCTAAGCCATTTCCTGTCGGAGGCATTTGTTATGGAAAGGACAGAACAAACCAGTATTGTCCTCCTGGGGCTGTCAACAAGAGGGCACCGACTGTTCATTTTCAGACTCTATGTTAAAACAAGATTGGAAACATTATGAAACAAAAAAATAAACTGAAAATTGTAATTTTTGCCAAAAAATAAAAAATAAGTATTTTTTTGTCTGAACTCCCCATGTTTAGGAGCTTGTTTGTGGCTCATCTTTGCCATGCTTGAGATCTGCAGGACTTGTATAGAGTATAGGTTCAAAGGCCTCACAGCTTTACCTTGCGTGTGTGTCTACACAGGCAAAAGAGTCCAGATCCGTAAGCCACCGGCGAGCCTGACGGATGTGGTTGCCCCCTCCCGGTGCGTGTCGCGACCTGTGCTCATATCTAACAGCAGCAGCCAGAGGCGCCTCGGCGCCCTTGCACGGCCCAACCAGGAGAAGGTTGCGGGGCTGCCCCTGCGTGAGCGACTCACCCACCTGCTGGCACTCAAGACCTACCGCAAGGCCGAGCTGATTGTGCGGCTGCAGCGAGATGGCCTGTCCCCTCAGGACAGGGAATGTCTGGATGGCCTGCTGCTGCAGGTCAGACTACAGCCCACTAGACAGATGATCACTCACCACTGATAAGCAGTCCCTGATAACCTTAGAGCCCCCACACACACACACACACACACACAACCCCAGACAGCTGCTGTGTCTGGGCCGGGTCTAGCACTCACTGCCTCAGATCTGGCCCTGCAGCTACGGACCAGTGCAGATGTAACCTGTGTTGCAGTCCCATGGCTGCTTAGTCGCACAGCTTTGTAGCCACTGCCTACCATTGTACGGATCCAACCCTGGTCTGGTGCCTGTAAGGCAGCTTAAGGCTCGATCAGAGCCTGATCTCTCCCATGTCTGCTACATTATCAGGAGCTGATCATGCCTGAGATTAGAAAATAATGTTCCCTGACCCTTAACACGATGACATACAGCCACTAATGAGAGTCTAATCTGACAAAACACTGACAGATGTAGAGTCTGTTGAAACGTGCAGGACAGTCCAAAGAGGCAGATCAGGTACTCCGGTCAACCAGGAGAGAAATAGGCCCTTCATGTTTTTATTTTTTGTAAAAAAAAAAAAGTAAGCTGTATTTTAATCAGTAGTTGTGTATTATTGCATATTCATATATCATAGTGATAAACCAATGATAACTGCATGTTTTCTCATGTTCTCTTTTTTTTATTGTACAGGTGGGCCAGCTCAGTGAGAAGGACAACACGTTCACACTAAAGGACGCCCTGTTGAATGACGTGCAGAGAGACTGGCCTGGCTACACGGAGGGAGACCGGCAGCTCCTGAAGAGGATCCTCATCACCAAGAGCAGGTCAGACTCACAGGCAGATAAGGGGCTGAAAAGGCTTTCATCAGAACCTGGTCATCTGCCAAGCGCTTGTGGGTATGGGCGTGGTGTTCTTTGTAATGTCAGGTGCCTGGAGAAGGGTGTATGGGAAAGACAGAAAATTCTCACTGAATTCCACGTAACATATGCATTGTTGAGACGCGCTGTGGAATTTTCCAAATTCAACTCAAGGTAAGCAATCAGGTCAAAGTTGCTCAATGCCTCAACCACAGAACCTTTATAATCATGTGACTTCAGCATTCTGTAGCAGCTGCCTTCTTACATTCTCCGTGTTTTAGACTTAGCTTCGAGGCTGATGGCCCAAGACAAAGTCGTCCCTTCTATAGCACCCTCTAAGGCAGCCTCAACATTGCTGTTAAGGGCTCCCACTTTTAATGGGAAACCTGGAGAAGTTGTTTCATTTTAAAGTAAATTCCCAGAGCAGGACATTTTATTTCCCTATTAGTAATGACGTCACTGTTTACACAGTTGCATTTTTTTTGTGTGTTTTCACTGCCATTGTTAGGTATACATGATAGTAAATACTTTTTGGTTACTGACTCTCTAGCTGACTGTGAAGAACTGAAAAATGGTTGAAGGTAGTGTGATAATGCTGCCTTCAGTCATGCTGTAACTGAACGGTACTTCTTTTTAAAAATAGGTCTTAGAAAGGTCATCTAAAGCTTTTGTAATTGTATCTTTGGTCACACAGCCATTCGACCTACTATGTGTGAATAGTGTGAACGACTGACGGTAGTATCAATGAAGGAGCAGTGCTGTATTCTGCGGTATCTACAGCATGTGTAGGAGTTGTTTCTGTCATAGGTAGGTGTAACGAATCCTGGCCTCCTATGGCATAAACACACACACAGATGGAATTCAGTAAATCACTCACTAAAGCGCCGCTAGTGATGCAACTCTCACACTAGCACATGTTCAGCCATGTGTGTTCTCTGGCAGCCCAGAATATCGGTCCAGGATCAGGTTCTACTTTCGGCAACACTATAACCTCCACAGCAGCACTGATCTACGCTCAGCAGTGGAGGACAATCAAGCTCCTCAAGCCAGTGTGATCTGGCAGTTGGCCAGGCCTTCTTCCTGCCAGCTGTGTGTGTGTGTGTGTGTGTGTGTGTATGTGTGTGTGTGTGTGTGTTAGTCATTTCTGTTATGGTGAAACAGTGTGAGCGTACACAGGCTGAAATATTGCAGTCAGGCAGGAGAGAAGGTGAGCGGTTACGAGAAGGCTGAAGGGGGCGGCTTCTGATCTCAAGCTGTGGTTTGGGAAGTGACAAAGGTCATCACGTCAAAATCTTACAGTTGTGGCAGATATCCAGACGGTTTGGGAAGTGACAAAGGTCATCACGTCATAAACTTACAGTAGTGGCAGACAACCCGGGGATTGGATATTAAATGGGTGCAATTGAAACTAAAGGAGGGTTTTTTTTGTGTTTTTATTGTCCGTTTGGGTTGAAGTATTTTGTGGATGGCTCATGGAAACAACGACATTGAATCTTCAGGTCAGGTGACAGGTCTTAACCAATCAGAGACCAGAATTACTTCTTTACTTCCTGATTTACCACCAATACTCTGGTTACCACCCATCCTTGACCGACAACTCTTGCTCCATTGGTGTTCCATTACTTCTCTCAAGATTGTCTATTACGAAGATCCACAAGTTGTTGTGATCACTTGGAACCCAAGACTGATGCCTTTTAGAAATTAAACTTTGCTTCAGGCAATGCAGCAAACATGTTGTTGGTTGCTATGGCTGTCTAGTTGCTACTAGTCCAACTAGCTAGCTAGCTAAAGAAACTTTAAAATAACCTTAAAACAGTTTAAAAGGTAGAGGTCCATTAATGATGAGTAGTTATTGTTACAGTCTCCTCAAATTAAATTATAATTATATATTATGGAGGTTCATGCTCTGTAGCATTAAGACACCTGTTACTTTATTGTTATGCAAGTTTTATCCATCTCCTGTTGTTTTTACCTGATCTATTAATGAGATTTGTATGTGAAAGGGCAGAGAGGCCCACTCATGCTTTACCTGACAGATTTACTCTGCGTGTTGCTTCCCATGTATAGGCCGCACCTGAGTATTAACAGCAGGGCTGCAATAATCAACCGCGTTTAATAGTTGGGAAAATACGGTACCTAATCATGAGTAACCTGTCCCGGCCTGTACTCTGTTACGTCTGATTGAGTGAATGATCTGGTTTTTCTTCTTTTTTTTCCTATTATGCTGCTTTGATCCTCCGTGCAACAGGAAGTTAGGTCAGGCCCAGAGTCTCCTGTCATCATCGGCAACAGCGGAAGAAACGAGAAGTCCACAGAGGGAGCAGGCCAGCTCCTCACCCTCACAGGTGAGCTATAAGTCTCTCTTGCTCTGGGTCCTCATTATGTCTATTTCTAGCTATCTCTCTCTCTCTCTAAATTATCTGAATCTTTTGTCTTTCTTTCTTCTTTGCTTTCTTTGCCTTTATGTCTCAATCAGTCAGCTTATTGTCTCTCTGCCTCACTTTAATTGCCTACTGTCTGTTGGCCAGACAGAGACTGTGCAGCAGAGGAAGTGATATGTTTGTCAAATCAGGTCACAAGAGTCACAGACCACATTTCTGTTGTTTATTTCCATGACTTCACTTCCTGTACCCTCTCTCTGCAGAAGCGGCCAGTGCCTGACTACATTGACCCTTTAGCCAATAAGAAGCCCCGGATATCCCACCTGGCGAGCCGAGCCCAGGCTCAGCTGAATGGCGGGCTGTCCCGCGAGAGAGAGGCCAGCCCTGTCTCCACAGCGGCCGAGCCCCATCTCCCCAGGCTGGAACTCCAGCAGTCGTGCGAGCCTCTGTCGGACATGAGCAGCGACTCGGCGCCCAACGGCCGAGACAGCGAGGGCTCTGACGCCGCTGCCACCACCACCACTGGTGTGGCCGACAGGCTCGGGCACGGTTCGGCTGTCTCCACGGCAACGCACCCCTCCCTCCCCTTGCATCCACCCTGCCAGCCCGCTGCGGCCACACCCACCCCTGCTCGAAAGAGCAAGAGCCGCAAGAAGTCCAGACAGAACAAAGAGAGAGGCAGAGAGAGCGGACGGACGAAAGACCGTAATAGAGGGAGGGAGAGGAACCGAGAAAGCGGACGGACAGAAGACGGGAATAGAGAGGGGGAGAGAAATGCAGAGGCCAAAGCTGAGGACACGGGGAGTGGCAATCAGGGGAGAAGCCCAGGTGAAGGCCCAACTGTTTTCCCCGTGGTGGGAGATCAGCCCAGTCATTTCCTGTCGTGAATTAGGTGGTGAACAGTTTCTAAAACAGTTTGTGGTGGTTCAGTCAAGCAATCTCACCACAAAAGAAAAGCATACAATGATGGGGATTTTGGATTAGTTGGTGATGTCTGCTCTTCAGGAGACTTCAAATGTAATGGAGCACTAACGCCCCCCTGTGGTCAGGTGATGACAAGCTAGAAATGCAAATCCATCAGTCAAAATACACAGGAGTAGGCTTAACATAGTGCTCCATGAATATCCTATTAGTGTTTTCTTTACTAAATGATAAGCTCTGTTGTTGAGAAGTCTCAAAATAGGCTACATCTTTTGTTTTCCTCCAGCAGATGTCAACGGCACATATGAACACTCGGATGTTGCCACAGAAACATTGGACTCAGAGGATTATTTAAGGTAATAACAGAAATCCAGTTTTGATGCACTAAATGCATTTGGGATCCAAACCACTGAACCAGACTTAATGAAACAAAATATATATTTTGTTTTGAATGAATAAATCACCCAATCTGCATGTTTGGTAATTACTCAGTATTTTCTTTTTCTGTGTGTGTGTGTGTGTGGGGGATCTCTGTAGGAACTACAGAACGATTGTTTCCCATGAGCAGCGTCAGAGATACAAGAACGAGTTCAATGTGGAGTATAACGAGTACCGGGCCCTGCACGCCCGCATCGAGGGCGTGACGCGCCAGTTCACCGTGTTGGAAACCCAGCTCAAAGAGCTGCAGCAGGGCACCAGCCAGTATAAGGTGAGCTCGTCCTCCGTCGGCAAGTAGCATGAGATCTATTCAGCCCTACAGCCAATCGGTGTGTCAGACTCTGTGCGACCACACATGCTGCTGCCGTCAGATAAATCCTGTGATAAGTGAGAGGTTTGAGGTCCTGATGAACACCAGACAGCCCCATTCAGCAAGGTTCAATGCCACCCTCACTATAACCTAAAGAGGGGGTCCTGGGGTCTGTGTGTGATTTAGGAGAGCATCACACATCTAGAAATGAAAAACCTGTGTTAATAGGGGTTCCTTTTTTATGAAACATTTGAAACTCAAATATTCACGAACTAACACACTTTTTATTATTAATCTTTGCAGACCATTCACAACCAGATAGTTCAAGAGTATCGCAAAATAAAAAAGGTATGCTCATCTGTGTCTTTACAGCCTCTTCAATTTTTTGTCATTTCCATAATTATAAATTTCATGAATAGTTTGTCTGAATTTGTCTCCTGTGTCTCCTTTTCAGTCTAATCCAAACTACAGCCAGGATAAGAACCGTTGTGAATACCTACACAGCAAACTTGCACACATAAAGAAAACCATTGCAAAGTATGATCACAAGCAGCAGTAACACATTTGCACATCAAGTCAGGTGTTATCTTTAAACAGACTGGTTCCCAAGGAGCCAAGAAGTGGAAAGTCATCCAGTAGAGTATCCAGGCTTGTTTACTGGTTAACCAGAGATGTCGTTGCTGACTGGAGTATGTTGGAGCACACACAATAAAAAGCAGGACCTTTTCTGCCCCGTGTTTTTTTTTGTTTGGTATTTGTTTGTTTAAAGGGTTGATCTGTTTGTTAAAATAGAGATCTGATGACCCAAAGACGCAAAAATCTCTCTGATGCAAGCGTACTGTTTTATCACGGTGAAGTGCTGTGGAGTTGACTAAAGAACTGAACATGGCATTACACTGTTACTCCCTCACGCTGAATGAGAGATGTACAGATTGTCCCGTGTTGAATCACAATCAGTGATGGATCGTTGCACATGGATTTTACTAAGAGCTTAGTAAGAAACTATTCAGCCAGCATGTATTGTCAGACTATTAATTTGATGTATTTTTTTATTTTCTGTGTTTTAATTTATTGTTTTGTTGGGGGGGGCAGAAGGGTTCTTTGTTCCCTCATGGGTCTGCACACTCCCCGGTTGTATAAAATAAAATACATCATCTTGAGTCCTACTAGTATATTACATCACAAACTTACAGTAGGTTTCCTGACCTGCTGCCTGTGGTTGAGGAGACATTTGTTTTTCATAGGGCATGTTCTGTTTTGAGAGCCGGGCCTGCTGAGTCTTGTGCAGTTCTGCTGGAACAGTAAATCAGAGCGATATGCTGAAAACTACCACTGATCACTCAAGAATTGATATTTTTGGACCCAATGCTCATAATTACAACTGGATCTTTAGATAAGTCTGAATTCTTAAGCATAGTTTGCGGCTAATTGCGTTAAACAGTTCCGACCTAGTGTGTGTTTGACAGTGTCTGAGATTCGGCCTATTCCAATGTCCCTCTAAGAAATGTGTGTACCATCTGAGCAGTGGGTTCATATAGCATATATCTTATCGGTCGGACGCAGGCCATTTTTGTATTAAGCATCTGCTCCCCATGGCTCTGCCCAGTGTAGTCTCTCCTGGTATTCTCCGAAAACAAACTATTACAGAATTGAGACCCACAGAAATTCTGTCTCGTCAGTATCATGCCACCTCTGTTCTCAAAATTGTTGTGACATAAAATGTTTTTTTTTTTTTTTTTTGTAAGCATTCTTGTGGAACGCCTCCAAGTTGATGTTGCGTGCACTACACTGGCACATCTGATGGAGGCTGTGTTGCATGCTGAATTACTGCCTCAGCTTTTCAGTACGTTGACATTAAACTTCAGCACTTTGGAAACTTTTAGTTCACTTGTCTGAGTCCTTGATGTTGGGGATTGCTTTGTCTTAATGTATCTTTTCTCCATTGAATTGACAGAGAAACTGATACAAATTCCCAAACACTGTTGTCTAATCAAGAAATGCAAACAACCATAACTTGCCCCCATTTTGTGAAAGGCTTTACACTTCAATTGGTCCATGTTATTCACAAATTTAGGTTCACTGAGTGGTACTGTTTTTCTTCTATCAATTATGCCTTGAAAGAAGTGGTGTGATTAGGTCTGCTAATTACATTTGTCCTTATCAGTTGATCACTCATCCTCAACAGTGTTTATCTGTGCCTGGGCCTCAGCTCTCTCCTCTGACGCCTAAAGAATGTGGGTGTGTTGAATTCCTAACGTTTTTGCCAAAGTTGATAACCTTATTCCTGAGGCCTTCAAATGTATGTGTCAAATGTAAGGGCAAAGACTAGTTAACTTTGTCCTGCATGAACATGTTTCTGGCTCCCCCATTTATCAAGCTCTAAGTGTGGAGGGCTGAGGGAGGTTTAACAAATTGCTCAGGACGGATGTGGTAAGGGTTTGCAAATAAGTGGTTTCAGTTGGATTTGTGGAGGATGCATATTGAAATACGGGCTTTTAAATCAACAGGTGTTCCATCATTGAGGGGGGGAGAGAGAGTAGAGAATTGTCTGAACCTGAGTCCGAATTTTTCCGTTGAGCCTTCCCCCATAGGCTAGTTGCTAGTTATAATTTAAAATTCAGGGATTTGTTTTAGGTAAGGCTCCGCGAGTGAGACGTGGACGATGATATTAGTGTGAGCTTGACGTGTCACGTTTGTCCAACTGTTAGGATCCTCAGATTTAACACATTTGCATGGACACGCCTATACTGTTCGTTTAAAAAACCCTACTGTCGGCACTCGGGATTGTCAATTCAACAATTTGATCTGTGCAGGCAGTACAGCAGCAAAGTGCGTCACGTTTGAAACACTCGACTTCCTCAAGACGCACGACGGGACAAGTCATTACATAGACTGCTAAACCGGGATAAACACGCACTCAGATCAGGTAGGAAAATACATTAAAACATATGTGATTTAATTTGCAATAGACATAGGTATTACATTGTTTGTTCTCCCCTTTCGTGCACAATTTATCCATGTATTTTGACAAAATGTAAATCGGGGCGTTTAATTTTGAGAAGCGCAATGAACGACTTTTTTTTTTACCTATTATGATATTTTATCTAATCTTTGGTTATTATGATGGTTCTTACCACAACAGGTTTTTTTTTTAACCTATTATGTTATTTTATCTAATCTTTGGTTATTATGATGGTTCTAACCACATCAGTTTCTTTAAAAGGTTATAGCCCTGTATCCATGAGTGACAGATTTCTGAACTTGCCCACATTCCTATTGTATATTCCGAAGCTACACTACAGGTTTTTGATAGAAGCCTGTTAAAATATTTTGAGCAGATGGCACACAGCATTTGGATGTGCTTATAACATGTGTAACTGCAATTCAAATGATTGCACCAATCATGCTGTTGCATCATAAATTAATTGCACCAAATATCCCCAATTGTTGCAGGTTAAGGTTGGGAGGAGGGAGTAAGTACAATAGGCAGTAAGGAATAAATATGCTTATCTGTTTTCACAAACTAACTTTATTTCACTTTCTTCTATTATCATTGCAGATTTCTCTCTTGTGCTAAATAGGCATCAAACATGACTACCGAAATAAAAATAAAAAGCCCCAATGTGAGGTACACAGAGAAGTACATTGAGGCTCAGTACTCCTACCACACCGAATCTGTGTCCAGGAATGAGGGCATGTACACAGTAAGTAGAGGAAACTATTAATTGTAGGTGTCTTGAATCTTTATTAGACTTGTCCTAATCTACCTATTTACTGTATGACCATATTTGCATATTACATGATTTTTACTAAACACTTTTACTTTGTCCAAAGTGACCGAATCAGTGTAGTGGACACACTCCCGTGGAAATAATTCCCATGACCTCCATGTTGTCTTCAATTTGTTTAAAATTTCCTTCAAGATCAAAAAAGTATCTCAATCTATCTGTTCCACCAATTGACCCACTGGAACAGGACAAGTAGAACACCACAGTCCCATTCTGGCCCATGAATAACTTCTGTCATAATTCTTGTTTACTGTGTTTGCCCATTAAGGTAACACCTGCTACCACTCAGTTCACCTTTCGCACTGAGAGGGCAGTACCCAAGCTGGGGGTGATGCTGGTGGGCTGGGGAGGGAACAATGGCACCACTGTCACTGCTGCGGTCATGGCCAACAAGCTGGGCATGAGCTGGAGAACCAAGACTGGCATGAAGGTACTTCATATGTAGAGACTTTATATATGAAGACACTGTGAATGTAGTGAGCTGCTTGAGATGTTTTCCTCAGTTGTCTAATTCAATGACATTAGATTATCTGTCACTCACAGATATAAAAGTAAAAAATTATGTAAAAAAAAAAAAAAATCAAAATAGTAGCGACACTATACTACCCTAGAGAAAAAATAATTATGCTTGACCTGTACTGATACTTGACCAAGTTCTGGTCCTTCAAAGGGTTAATATAGCTAGTAATGTCTCCAGCAGACCATAGGAGCACATTCTAGTCTGTTTGCCTTGTAGGGTTATTCTCCATTATTAGTAGCTCAGAGGCTTTTTTCCACTCCCCCCTCCCCCAACATAACTTTTTTTTCTCTTTTCTTTTCTCTCCCTTGCTATTTTCATCTTCTCCTAGGGCGCTAATTACTTTGGCTCGTTACTACAAGCCTCCACAGTTTGTTTAGGATCAAGCCCTGAGGGAGATGTCAACGTACCCTTCCGTGATCTACTTCCCATGGTGCACCCTAATGACATCATTTTTGATGGTAAGTGTTCTAATTGAATCATAGCAGATTATAATTGACTACTGTACTTTAATGTTACTATGAAGCATTCATGTGTGTTGTCCAGGGTGGGATATCTCCTCCTTAAACTTGGGCCAGGCGATGGAGAGGGCTGAGGTACTGGACTGGGCTTTACAGGAGCAGCTGCGGCCTCACATGGACCAGCTGAAGCCCAGGCCCTCCATATATATCCCAGAATTCATTGCTGCTAATCAGAGCCTAAGAGCTGATAACCTTATCCAAGGAACCAAGGCAGAGCAGGTACCATTGGAACCTTATTGATGGATAATGGTTTGAAGTGGATGTAGATTCTTCTGATATCATGGCCCATCTCATGAAACTAACGGACTTTGACGTCTTTTAACACAGGTGAAACAGCTCAGGAGGGACATTGTTGACTTCAAGCAGCAGAGTGGTGTGGACAAAGTCCTTGTTTTGTGGACTGCCAACACAGAGAAATTCTGTGATGTCATACCCGGCGTTAATGACACTGCTGAGAATCTGCTTGCAACCATCCAGGTAGAACTTTATAGAACTTACCAATGCCATCGTAAATTTGCTCAAAACGGATTACATACTGTAAGTTATCAGGTCTTATGTGAATGCTGAGGACACAGGACATTAGCACAGCATGTCTCGTCGCTGTCAGATAAAATATTTTTTTTTTTTTAAAACATTAGTATGACACTGTCAGTAGTCTGACACTTTGTTTCCCACTCAGAACAGTAGGAATGGTGTGAACAGACTGTAGTAAGGGTATCACTGCCTGAAAATATCGATGACATCATTTATAAATGCCACCATTATTAATGTGGACATGTCGTGAAATATTATCAGACTACTTTGACCAGTGTCTCTTTCTATATTTGACTCATTCAGAAAGGAGGTGAGGTTTCTCCCTCCACACTTTTTGCAGTAGCCAGCATCCAGGAGGGCTGTGCTTACATCAACGGTTCCCCACAGAACACCTTTGTCCCTGGGGCAGTTGAGCTGGCCGTGCAGAGGGGTGTCTTCATTGGGGGAGACGACTTTAAATCTGGCCAGACCAAAATTAAGTCTGTTCTGGTAGACTTCTTGGTCAAGGCAGGCATCAAGGTGAGTTAGGATTGTATCTAGACAGGTCTGCTGACATTTTTCAGCAATTCAATGTTTTTTTATTGTCTCTGTTCATTTCCTTTCATTTACTGAGAATAACTAAATAAAATAAGGAAATATTCAAGGAAAAGAATTCAAAGTTTTGTGGGAATTCCAGCTTTGATCTCTTTTTCTTTCCTGCTGCAGCCGATGTCCATCGTCAGCTATAATCACCTTGGCAACAATGATGGATTGAACCTATCAGCTCCGCAGCAGTTCAGATCCAAGGAGATCTCCAAGAGTAATGTAGTGGATGACATGGTGCAGTCCAACCCTGTGTTATACGGCCCTGGGGAGAAGCCAGACCACTGTGTAAGTAGCGCTGTGCAGCTTTTCAAAACACCTGTGCAAGGATAACAGTGATCAGGACACACAAAATCTGGAATTTTAGTTTTTCCAAACACAGTTTAACAGATTCTGATCTGGAATTTGTAATCCAGTCCGGAGATTCATGTCAGTCAAACTACCTCAATGCACCCTCTGCTGTTTGGATGATAGAAGGGACCTATGATTGAATGCTTGAGTACCCAGGTGTCATGAGCATAATCTTAAAAGCATCTTTAATGTACAGTAGGGTTCATGTTTACATTTGTGACTGTGTATTTGTTCGCCAGGTGGTGATCAAATACGTGCCCTATGTGGGCGACAGCAAGCGTGCTATGGACGAGTACGTGTCTGAGATTATGATGGGTGGCACAAACACCATCGCTATTCACAACACCTGCGAGGTTAGCCTGCTACACATCTTCATCAACATCCACAGGGATTCATTTGAGATTACGTATGGATTTAGAAATCACTTAATTGCATTCTGAAATTGTTCCTGTTCCTAGGACTCCTTGCTGGCTAGTCCAATCATCTTGGACCTGGCTATCCTCACAGAGCTGTCCCAGAGGATCACCTTCTGCACAGAGACTGACCCCACTTTCCAGACCTTCCACAGTGTGCTCTCTCTGCTCAGCTTCCTCATCAAGGCCCCTCTCGTCCCACAGGGGGCGCCTGTGGTCAATGCCTTCTTTCGCCAGAGAGCTTGCATTGAAAACGTCATGAGGTCAGTTCACAGCGCGCCATTGTACTAGTATTATCCCAATCGGTATTAGGGAAGCATCACAAGCATAACGCACACACACACACTGAGATACACACCTCTCTCTCGCTCTCTCTCTCTCAGACACACATACTATCTTCTTTCTTCAGTTCAATGGTCCCAGAGTAAAAGATAATAGTATTTTTGGGACAGTGGAGTGTATGTGACACATCTCAAAGGATTCCTTTCCTTTCTGTGTTTTAGGGCATGTCTCGGCCTGCCGCCTCAGAACAATATGCAGCTGGAGCACAAGATGCAGAGAACTCTCCTGCTGAACCGTGAGGACCATGTCCTCAAAGCTGTGGCCACCAAAAAGAACAAAGTTGTCCATGCCAACGGATTCCACCCTTTATCCTGCAATGAGGTCAATGGATATAAAATTGACCAACATAGCATTGAATAAGATCCATCCAAAGTGTGGAGTTATGACCTGCATGTAATCACAGTAGGCTTCTGAATAGATAAGCATGTGCGTTTATTTAGATTTTTGACAGGTTACAGGTACAGGTTTATAGCTATTTTTGAAATATGTTTATGATAGGCCTATGTATCAATGCTTCACCACTCTTGCTTAAAGAAATACATCTAGAAATTATTTTATTGCTGAAAACAAACAGCTGTTTATAGGTCTTTATAGCATAGGTATGTATTTATGTTTCTTCTTTCGTTTAACCACACCCATTCGTCTTTTAAAATACAGATACTGATTTTTTTTGTGTGTGCAAGCAATTTTAAATTATTATTAAGGCAAGGTAGGCTAAACTTACATATCTGGAAAACTTTTGAGCTCATTTACAGTATGAGTTGTAACAATAGTAATTGTGTCCGTACGGACCTGTTTGAGTGTGACGCCTGAAGTGAGAGTCGGACGTGAGATTCACGTAGTTTGTACTGTATGTGTGTGAAGTCATGTGTATGTCAATAAAGCGTTGCCCTGTTGGGCTCTTATAAAGTTATTCTGTAGTCCCTTTATGCAAATAGGAGCAGAATAAAACATGGTAGCAGCGGTCACGGACTTGACCAGTTTTGCAAGCGTCCCACCCTAACTTCGAGCTGCAGGAGAGATATAGACAGTAAGTTCAGTAGACTCTGATAAACAAAACAGCTTACCTCTTCAGCTCAATGACGTGGGCTATGGCATTATCCAATAAAAATAGAGTTTTGGTCTCGATGTCGTGGAATGAGAACGTTGAATGCATGAGATGTTTATATTTTGAACGTTATTAAAATAACATAATCAAATAAGCATTGTGGTTTCTTTAATGTTTTTAATGTCAGCGGAAATATTCATTACTTTTTGCGTTAAGAACTATCTATAACTAGAAAATGCATTTCCTGAAGGAAATACCAGTGCATGAAATGCAAAAGTTAAGAAAGGAAGAAGAAAAGAAAGAAGAGTGAAAGAAGGAAAGAAGAGTGAAAGAAGGAAAGAAGAGTGGAAGATGGAAAGAAGAGTGGAAGAAGGAAAGAAGAAAAGAAAGAAGAGTGAAGAAAGGAAAGAAGGAAAGAATAGTTGAAGGAAAGAAGAAAAGAAAGAAGCGTGAAAGAAGGAAAGAAGAAAGGAAAGAAGAGTGAAAGAAGGAAAGAAGAAAGGAGAGTGAAGAAAGGAAAGAAAAGTGAAAGAAGGAAAGAAGAGTGGAAAAAGAAAGGAAAGAAGAGTGGAAGAAGGAAAGAAGAGTGAACAAGAGTGGCTCTGGATAAAGAGAAAAAGAGAGTGAAAATATTGAAAAAAGGAGATAAAAATGGAGTGAAGAAGAGAGATTGAGTGTGAGAGAAAGTAGACTGAGGGATAGAGAGAAAGATGGAGAGATGGAGAGAAAAAAAGTAGAGAATGGAAGGTGTCTTAATGTTCCTAGTTACAGTTAAATTGAGAGGGACAGAGAAGAGGCTCCTTTGATTTGGCGCAGGTGTCAGTGAAGCACAGGTGCAAGCCAGTTTAAAGACCCTATTATGATGTCATAATGGCCCAATGTAAGTCAATGGGAAAATTTTGATTCGTTTTTATTTAATATCTTAAAAAGTATAAAGTTTAGAAAAGTGAAAAATACATAGCATAAGTGTCCTTTACAAGACCTACGCGACAAAGTTTGAATGAAGTTTCTACATTAAGCGGTTCGGGCTGAATTAATCGCAGAAAAAGGTAACAAGAATAAGAAGAAGAAGAAGCCTAGGAATAACAATACAGGGCATTTCATGCACTGTAACTATAAGATTTATCTGCGAGCCAGATGCAGTGATCAAAAGAGCCACATCTGGCTCGCGAGCCATAGATTGCCGACCCCTGCTATAGAGAGTACATTGCACATCCATACCATACACATTACACAATATAGATTACATAAAAATATTTGTACAGACAGAAGAGTTAAAAAAAAGAACGGCGCACACACCAGACAAAAAAATAAAACAAAAAACAATATGACAACTTCAAAGATCCCCAAAGCCCTCAACGATCAAATTCGTCAGGAAACAGTGACAGCAAAGCGAGTGGCTTGTGCGTTCATGGTCTCTCCGGTGGCGTGTTCCCGGCAGCCATGTTGGATCAGGGCTCCAGGCCTGCCTCTTGTGCCAGCCGTCCCCTCCGGGCCCTGCTGCCGGGGAGGCGGCAGCTGTCATCGCTGCGACAGCAGATAAGTGCACTATGTCACCGCTGAGGCGCTGGGGACTGCTGTGGCGCTGTCATTTACCTAGATCCGTGCTGGCTGTCGCTTGCTTCTGTATGAAGTGGTCTTTCTTCTTCTTCCTTGTTCTTGACTCTCTTCCCTTTCCCTCCCACCCACCACCTCGGCCTCCCTCATCTTCCCCTGATAGGCGTCTCTTTCCCTCTCGCTCTGCTGAAGTGGAGTCGGTGGGTCTGACAGGCCGGTGGAAATGGCCCAGGGCTCAAGGAGGCTGATGTGTTGACAGCTTTTTGCTGGAATGCTTTTTGGATAAATAACTGAAATTTCAAAAAGACTCAAAAGCTGTACCAGTTGGAGTTCCAAGTGGTGGATAAAGGAGGTAAAGTGCCACTGCTTGGCAAAAGTGCCAGTGAGGGCATGCAGCTGATTAAAGTGCGCCATGAAAATATTGTGACAATTGACAGCATAGTTTCAGCAGTGCCAGAAATTAAGATTACAAGGGGCCAAAAGAGCAGATAGCAGAGTATTCTGACGTGTTCAAGGGTGATGGCTGCGTTGAAGGAAAATTCATCTTGGGGTGGAAGGATGCCTACGAAGAGCCAGAGAGTGCATATACTGGCAAGGAATTAATGACCAGATAAAGACCTATGTAGCCAGGTGTGACATTTGCAGGTCAGTGGACTATAAGCAACACTGATCTCACACGAAATGCCAAACAGTCCATGGGATAAGGTAGGTACAGATTTGTTTTCTTTTGACAACAAGGTCTATCTCATCACTGTAGATTATTGTTCAAATTTCTAGGAAATAGATTGTCTCAGACACAAAATCTACAACTGTATTAAAGAAACTGGCAGCCCACTTTGCCAGACAAGGCATTCCTTATGTTGTCATCTCAAAAAACGAAGAAGAATTCCAAAGATTCAGTGAAAGGTGGGAATTCCTGGATAAGACTTTGTCACTTGGACACTCTCGGAGCAAAAGCAAAGCGAAATCAGCTTTCGAAACAGACTTTTGCACAAAGCCAAAGCCAAATACAGCCATTTGAACCTCACACTCTGGAGACTAGGCAAAGTTCTGAGGGCTGTGGATGTGAGATCCTACGAAGTCCAGCTGCAGTCTGGTGGTGTTCTGTGGAGGAATCGCAAAGACCTCAGGGGTGCCCACGGACAGACCCTCAGTGAGTCTATGGACATAGAGACTGTTGTTGTTCCTCCACAGACTGTTCCTGAACCACACACAGCCACAGACACGGGTAACACAGACACACCTGGTAACAAGGTCTTACCTGTGACCACAAGGGCTGGTCGCACAGTGGTGAAGCCACAGCACTACAACGACTTTGTGAACTAATAGTTGTGGACAGGGGCGGACTGGGACAAAAAAATCGGCCCGGGCATTTTGAACCAGACCGGCCCATTAAATTCGATAACACACCTTTTTAATCTCGAATGTCGACACCAACCAGGCTTATAGCTAGCAGGGCGTCTGCCCTATAGTCTACTAAAAAATAAGAAGAAACGGGACGCCCTACTTTTAGGCAGGACGGCCTAAAGACGCCCTATTTTTCTCCCGTTTTACCTGTTAACTTCGCTGAATGTGATCAAAATTCACCGTTTCAGTCGCTTCAGTGCTTAGCGAAGTCTAGAATCATACATATGACCTGCCAATTAGAAAATACAAATAGCATTGCTGTATTCCCGCTACAACAACGTTACATCATGATTCCAACGAAACATTGATTCACGGGCTCGCAGAAGCTCCAGAAGACAGCTGTCTCACCGCACGTCACTGAACCTACTACTGTATGAGTTCAACAAGAGTTTGTGTGTTAAGGTGGTGGTCTTAATTAATCTAAATGCAATACACATCATAGGCTACACTTTAAAGCTTTGTTCAGAATACGGAGGTATAAGATCGGTCGATATTTTCCATCAAAATAGCGACTGAAGAACCCCCTGTTCTCGTCTCCGAGAGGACAGGCTGTATTGCTCCCTTTTCTAGAAGGGAGTCTATTTCCTCCTGTAGGAAACGCGCTTGATGAGGTGGCATTAACGTTTGAACTACGCTCCTGAACTTCGGGGGGGACGGGAAAACTGGAGCGTATAACGGGCTATCATAATTCGGTATCTGGACAAATTGGCATATTTTCGGAATACCAGGGTTTGGGAATACTGGGCTTTCGGAACAATTGACATGGCACCGCGCACCACTCAAACACACAACATAGAGTGTAGGCTAACGGCTGGCTGTTTCAGAGTACAGTAGGCTGAGGGCTAGCAACAGCTACAGACTTGTCTTGTATTTAGCTATGCAAACGAACTTGGCCATAGAACATAGGTTCTAAGTCAAACATATTTTAGAGACGTTTTAATTCATGATCAGTAAGCTTACCGTAGGTCGTTGTATCGTATCTCCCTGGCTGTAGCCACCAGCACTGTCATCCACGGGAGCTGATGGCAAAGTTTAGCTAAAGGTAGAAGGTGTTTGCTGATATGATGGACGAGATCCTAGTCACTCAAGAAGACGGCCAATGGGCCGCAGACTAGCGTGCGCGTGTCAAGCATGTCAAGGCCATGGGCCACGCTGTTTACCGTCCTAATGCATGATGTAGGCAGGTCCAAATCGAAAGGGGTTTGTGTTGGGTCAGCCCAGGGGATGTGATTGGGCCAGCCCAGTGTCAGTAGGGCCGCTGATGAACTAATTTCGTGGGCCAGCCGGTCAGACCATTATATGGGGAAAAAAATAAAAAATTAAAATTCGGGACCATCGGCCCATATTGCACCCCGGCCCAGCGGGCAAACGCCCGGTATGCCCGATGGCCAGTCCGTCCCTGGTTGTGGACCACTCATGGTCTTCAAGTTGACTTAAGACAATATTGGAGAGAAGCTGATTTAACGTTGTTCACGTAGAGTTTTTTTTTTTTTTTTTTTACAATGCTGGTTTGAAATGTCATGTATTTGGAAAAAAGTTGAGAAAAGCACAACATGTTTTAGTAATGTGTGTAGTTTGGTTAAGTTTAAGACAAAAATAGGAAATGCAGTAGAATATAATCCGTATAACTTTTCATTTTGAATATAAAATGTTGATCTGTGATTTGATTTCAGCAAATGTGAGTGAGAGTTAACAAGGAATATCCCTCCAGTTAAGTTGTGAAGAGGATTCGTTTGTCAAACTAGGAGGAATGAGTTCTGTCATTCAGAGATTTGTATTGTGTGCATTTTTGACAGTTCATTGAGAGTCAAACAGCTTAAGAAAAAAAAGAGAACGGTGTAACAATAGTAATTATATCCGCACGGACCTGTTTGAGTGTGACACTGTTTGAGTAAGTCAATAAAGCGTTGCCCTGTTGGGCTCTTATAAAGTCATTTTGTAGTCCTTTTATGCGAATAGGAACAGAGCAAAATAAGCATACTATTCAAATAATCGAAGAGAAAATGAACCTGGACAATCCAAAGGAAGACTATGGAACAGATTGCGATCAGCTTTTTTGTAACCCATAATAAAATATTGACATCACATTCATACAGTTTTAGTGAATGCAACTGATGCAACTAACGAAAAATGTATTTCAGTGATGTCAGAAGGAAATGCTTCAATTCCACCTTCTTTTAAGTCTTATCCCGGTTCAGGCACTTTTGTGTGTTTCGTGGTGTCCTTAGAAACCGAGCAATCCCCATGCAACCTCTTCTGAAATAAGTCTAAAATGTATTTGAGTCTGACTTGAGCCTCTTACTAGGAATGTCTTTTATTTTGATTGTTGAAATAAGTAAGTCTTATCTTGAATCAGAAGAACGATAGATGAGTCAGAAAAAAAACAGGTGTCAATGATGGTGAAGTCCATAATAGTTAACGGAAATGTTCAATGCGGCTACTTGAACTGACTCGACACTTCCGTATTTACCAGGAAACATGGCGGACAAGAGGCGTTCAGGAGTCTCCACTGTGATGTCTGACTCAAAAGCCACAACCAAAGCAGAGACAGACCAAGAATTCTTATCTCAGGCGGGCGTGGGAGTTTTACTTCGAGGTGCGTTGCTTAAACTCGTAGAAGCCAGATCGGAAGATCCAATTGGTTTCCTGTCTGAACACTTTAGCAATATAGCATCCGAGACGGAAAATGGTCCGGTCGGAGGCAGTGATGGGGAGCATCACAGCAATGTGCTGGAGCAGCAGCAGCTTAGCCGAGCCTTGTGGCACATCGGCCTAGCGCATCACTCACACAGGTAAGCGAGAAATGAGCTGCTTCAAGGTCCGACATGTTTTGGCTACGGTACAAACGTTTCTAAAGCACTCAGTAAGTAAACTCCTTATGGTGATCTGCTTATCACTCGCTGTGTGTGTCAGAAATTGTAGTAGTTCATGTATTGAATGTTGAGGTTGGCTTTGATGGGCTGTTACAGCCTCATGCTTGCAGGCTGTGCACTAAATGTTTGGTTATCTGTTCCTAGCTAACTCTACTGCTGGTCGTGTATTTTTTTATACCCTTCCATAACCAGATCAGCATTTAACAGCAACACACGTGTAGCTTATGACCTCCTGATGCAGAGTGGGTCTCGTCGCCATGGTGCTGGTGGTGTCAAAGGTCGTGTGTATACAGAGCTGCTGCGCGGCTTATGCAGCGAGGGCGGCCTGTCCGTCACTGCCTCGGCCCCGCTCCTTCGACGCATCCGCTGCCACGATCATGAGGCTGTGCCCTTCGAGCTCTTCCGGCAGGGCGTGCTGACCTGTGCCGTGTTTGCCGACTACATCCGTAAGTCCCAGTGCCTGTACGCAGCCGTCAGCAGCTGCCCTGAGAGGGCCGCCGACAGGTCGCTGTGCCAGGCTGTGCTGGGGACCCTCCAGGAAGCCCTGGAGACCACCTCGCCCTGGTCCGACGTGGCCCGTTACCTGGAGGCCAGCATGAAGATCTCACCTGGTAAGTTGGCCCAGGCCATGGCGGAGGCCCAGGGGCCTGACGAAGGTGGGATGGGCCCCACCATGGATGCACAGGAGTTTGAGGACAGTGCTGCCAAGCTCTTCCTGACCAGAGTGCGCATTGTGTCTTAAAGAGACTGTGACTCTTAGGCATAACAAGCTGTAGCAAGATGTAGCAGGGCACACAAGGGAGTATAAAGCATGATCTCAAATATGATGCTCATGTCTCTTATGATGCAATGAATAGGCATTTACCTCACTCGCCCGTTTTGTAAACACTGTGGGGGGGGGGGGAGAGAGAGCCGTGTGAATTTCAATAATGCAGTTACCGCTAAACAATGTACTGACGTCAGCATGACGAAATAGAACTTCAGTATCTCACAGATTGTCTGAGTATGTTACACTGTTTCTGAACGTGACCTTACACTATTACTTCCACTTTTATGTGAGTTTTACAGAACTGGAACCTGTTGCTAAGCAACAATTGCTATGAGAAGAGTGGTTGGAAACAGCACCTAAGCCAGGAGTTTGAAGTAGAGTTTAAGAGAGCAGCATGCAATATTTGAACGCTTTGAACTTTGTCCAAATCCTCATGAGATGTGGCTCTTAGAGCCTTGTTCTTATGCTTGCTTCAGACAAGACTAAGTTGGCCAGGCTTTACATGATGTAGACCAGCTGACATGGATATGCGAATACGGATATCATTGTTTACAAGGAGTTCCTTTGCTGCCTTCATTTTGCCCTCTTATTTCAGTAAATATGTATTGTGACTATTTGTATATTTTAATGTCTAATTTAAAGAATATGTTTCAGAAAGGTTAAGAAAAAATGCTATAAATGAAATCTTCATTGCAAATCTTCAGAAGAATTCAGTTTTTTGTCTTCTGAGTAACAAGTATCAAGATACGTCTATAAGAGATAGCTTATTGTCAGAATCAAATAAATCATACAGAAAATCAGTTTTCCCTTGGCTTCCAATTTGTAGTGCCCTTTAAACTGTAGGTTGAGTCCAAAGTTACCACTTGAAATATCCAGTAGAGGTCAGCCTGGAGCGAGGGTATGTTAAGAGTAACTTCACCCCCAGCTTTGAGCCAAACTAAGCCACCCACTACATCATTTTGAAAAATGTTGAAGAAAAAAAAGTGGACAAGGGGCGAAGTAGGCCTAAAGGTGGGTCTTGATCAGCAAATGAAAATAAGACTCGTGCTCATGTGCGGGGGCTGGGGTTTACAGCTCAAATAACACATTTAATGTTCTCAAAAGAAGGAGACTGCTTGCAGTGCCAGTGCTGTGGTTTCTGCCACCCATGTTTCTCCATGCAGAAGCACTAGCAAACCCGTGTTTGTGTTGACCTTAAGTTCTGTTAGAGACTAGAGCTACTAAATCTTTCCGTTTTCCAAATCATTCTCCTGTTTCACCTTGTGAAACTGCCATATGTCAAGTGGTGGGAGAGAGAGAATATATGTATGTACGTTTTGTTGTAGGTTTATATATTGTCATTATAAACTACAACACTGGTCATTGAAAAGATTTTATTTATTCTATTTTCTGAAATTAGAAATTCCTGGATCGTAATAGTAGACCATCAAATGCCTTTCACATACCATTTTCCAGGCAAATGCACTGTAGCCGACTACACTATGTAATGAGCCCACCTTAAGATCAGGTCCCTCTTCTCTGTGCAGACTTTCTGAGTATTTGCACTTATTCTTACGTTATATCGGTCACTTTTTGTCTGTATGGAGCCTAACAGGTTTTTCAAAACAACAGAAGTCTGTCTTTGTGTATATTGATACCAGGAAATAATGTGAAAGTGTTGTGGATACAGGCCTAGCATTGAGGCCGCTCATGTGACTCAGTGGTAGTCAAATCAGCTGCCAGGCAACACTGTTAAATTAAGGCTATTTCTGTCTCTTCCTGGGGCCACTTCAGCAAGTAGCTGTCTCCCCAATGGAGCCTTTAAGAGGCACATCCTCTTGTTTTATAAGTTAAGCATTGTTTTCACTGTGGTATGCTGATCAAGATGATGTGGCAACTCCCTTGAAAGAGGTTGTATCTCGCAGCAGTTTAACTTCTCTTGTGCTGAATATTTTCACGTTTGTGACACTATCGTGTGTATTGTTGTGAAATATTATCTGGCTGCTGTTGTCTCGTGTGTCCTATAGCGGTCCCTCTCCTCGAGCGTGGTTAAGCTCTAATTGTTGAAATGTGCACATTAAGGAATAGCACATTTTATTACTTTGCGTTAACGATGTTAAACAAGGCTCGTTGTTGACCACTGACTGCATAAGCCACACAGGGTCCTCATTATCATTCTTAGTGAGGCTGTGTGTGTAAATAATTTAGATGGACGTTCCATCACGTTTCTTGTTTGGAGGGACTAAGAAGAATAGAAGCTGACCGGTCTTTCACAAATGAGTTTGTTGTACTAGTGACAGATTCCATCATGTATGCAAGTACGAGTTAAATCAACCCTGCACCTTAATTGTGTCAACTGGCAGCCATCTCAAGACTTTATCTGTCCCAAGCATAATTCTAAAACTGGATAATTGAATAACTTCTTGGAATTACCTTATATTTTAATTTTGCAATGCTGAGGCAAAACCTAACTGGTTTCTATAATTCATTAAACAACTTCATTAATTAGCTGTACTTCCAGTTGGCTTTAATTTAAAAAAATGTAACACAAATGTAGACACAGCCTGATCTGGTAAGGTCAATATATGGTTTTAGTAGGCAACACTTGAGCGCTACTCCTTGTGCAAATAAATACAAGGGCAATCATCAAGCATTAAGATGGAAGGTCACCACTGATCCAACTGAAAAGTAGTAACCACAGGTTTTTTGTTCATGTTCCTAGGTCGGATTTCTTCCATTAGAACAAAGATTTTCTAATATGCTGTTCTCCTATGAGGATAAAGAGATGTGCTCTGAAGGGCAGATCAAGATTAAGGGATCTAGAGTGAATGTGCCCAGGCCTATGGCGAGATATATTTATAGAAGTTTGACATTTGGTCCACACATGGTCAGTTTGCCTATTTGACACTAATGAGTTTTGACACCCTTTTATAAAGTTTTTTCCTTTTAATTTGACGACACAATGCAAGCAAAAGACAGCCAACATAACTTAAGAATCTTTTTTTTTTATAAAAATAAACAATGACTGTTATGAGTTATTACAGCCGGATTCAAATGTGTGCTGTAGAAAAGGAAAAACAATGTGAGAGGAGACGTTCTCTTGAAATGTAATTCACCTTACATAATGACATGTCATTATAAGAAATCTAAGCACTCATTTAACTCCTGCCTCTTGTAGTTGTATTAAGGTAATTTGCCACAGCTAAAATCTCCTAGACTTTCAAACCACTAAGATAAGTTCTTAACAGTTATTCAGTCTGTAGACATAATTTGTGCAGCCTTTAAGTGAGATTGTATGACTTGCAAGACCTATCCCTGGTCCTGTCTAAATACTTGTAAAAAAAACAAGTCACCAATTTGCTGTAAATGGCCCACGTGCCCTCAGTTCAAAAGTCCAGTCTTCTATACAGAGCATTTTAGTGGCATGTGAAAAGGCAGTAACTGTATGAATTCAAAATACACACATTTTACTGACCATTATGGAGTTTTTTTTTTTTTAAATTACTTTAAGTACTGAGTTGAAAAAACTCCTACCTACCTTAAAACACACAGATATAGTAGAAATAGACAATTATAAATGTGCAAAATGATTGTGTGAATGATCGGATGCCTAACTATTCATGTAATCTAACGAAAGATTTTGCATACAAGAAAGCACAACAGAGGCAGCTGCGCTCTTGGAAAAAAAAGGGCAAAAAAGTAAATTCAGTGAACATTAAGTCTGACACATATTCTCTACACAGCAGTAGTGCAAAAAGCGTGTTGAGGAAAACAAACAAATAAGTATCACCCAGAGAACAATATTTGTACCCAAACAGCTACTCAGAACAGTGAAATAACTGGCTCAGGCTCAGCTGGTACCTACACTGGGAAAGACATGTCAGCAAAACCAGACAGCCCAATTTCCCAGTGGCATTTTCAAGAAGAAAAAGAAAATTGAACCACCTATAAGAAGTCAATGTCAACATTCAGCAACTTTGTAAAACAACAAGCTACCTCTCATGTAAGCTGCCTGAGACATATGAAGGAACCTCTAACTCCAGCAGAGGTGAGCGTTTGACAACTACATGAAGAGGAAGGCTACCATGAGTGGGACAAGGGGGCTGTAATAGGTTTACGGTTTATAGATGAACCAAATCTTCTTAAAGTGTTTAGGAGGGCTGGGAATGTGTAAAAGTGTTTAAGTAGGTGGAGCAGGCAGAGGTTGAAGACTTGTGTTAACCTGGAAGCGAGTCTCATCAGATATCCCATACTGCTCAAGAGGATCCTGGTGAACAAGAGACAGGGGGATCAGTGGGTCATAGGAATTGTCTCCATCCTGCAATATTACCTGAAGAAAATTCTCTCTCTTAGCCTACCTTGCCTGTAAGTCGATGGATCTCAGTGCGGTAGAAA
Organism: Sprattus sprattus; assembly: GCF_963457725.1. Lineage (NCBI taxonomy): Eukaryota > Metazoa > Chordata > Actinopteri > Clupeiformes > Clupeidae > Sprattus > Sprattus sprattus. Next base: position 18,710,444 of record NC_137923.1, read on the forward strand.
ATCAAGTTCTTGCGCATGAACTCATAGCTGTGATAATAATTTAGAAATGGATTAAAATCTCATGTTTTCAAAAGACAACTTTTGGAAACTAAACTGTCTTCTTGTATTTATAAAGGGGTCAAACCTGGCTTTGATGATGGAGTCGATCCAATCAAGGCACTGTTCCTGGGTGTCACACTCAAAAAGATACTTTCTTTCAGCCTCATCCAGGAAAGCTGGAATGGTTGGAAAGATATGCAATAAATGTACTAAGGATTAAGCTACATACCACATAATGTTGGGGGATAGGTGATGGCTGTTAAACTCACCTATGGAAAAGGCTAGATCATCCTCTCTCTCCACCCGACACTGCTCCAACAAAAGAGCTCCGACAGGCTATCAAGAGAAACCATATTTCGGTGAAGGTAACGTCAATCATTCAGGATAAAGATAAGCCGTGTGAGATGACCGAAAACAGTTGTTGATTATCCATTCATATTCAGTTATTTGAATGACAGATAACCGAGTTCTCACCTCCTCCTCGTCAGTGCGAAAATAAAACAGGAAATTCACTATCAGTTTCACCAGTCTCTTCTTAACAACTGCCGGACAGAAGACAGTCAAGTTTTAGTAAAACAAGCTCTTGAGTAAAAGCCACTACATAGGCATTGTATGTTTGTTAATATCCCTATAGTTCCAGATTTATTTAGAGGTCTTAAGTTCTCACCATCTCCTTTTTTTGGTCCCCTCATTCCCAGCTCCGCAGCCCGCTCGGAGGGTTGACGGCTCAATGAGACCAGCTCTTTTTCGTTGAAACGCATTGCGACAGATAGTTGTTAAATTTATATTTCGCTAACTACACAAACGCACCCATTATTCGACAGATTTAAGTTAATGCTGCGCGACTCAACATCGGCGTATCTGATCTTCGCAAGGATAAATGCAACTAGCCGTCATGTCTAGTGGGCGAATCGAATTGCTAGTTAACCTGCCCTTGCTAGCTAACGTTACTTAGCAAAATCTTCAACCAAATTTTTGTTTTAGGACAACGTAATTTAACGTTACCAAATCAGCTAAAGATAACTCCTCTCCCAGTTGAAAATGACTTCCATGACAGCTGACGTTCCCACACAAAAGGGCAAGCTCTGTGGCACTGCCTGCCTGGTGCCTTTCCTGAGACGCGTCGGACCTTCTGATAGTTGTTTCACTTAAAACTGTGCGTGGAACAACCCACCTTTACAAGTCTGACCCAAACCCACAGGCTATGATGAACAGCACTGACAACCATAGGGGGCGTATTTTTTTTTCACAACTAGCTACAAGTTTTACTGTAGAAGTAGGAAATTAACTAAACGAATCACTCAGAGCTATCCATGAGTGTTTGCAATTCAAAACACGAAACACAAACCCGGACAGACACTGTACATTATATTAAACTGATAAAGTATTTCTGTTCGATTCTTTTCAGTTTCAAGAAACCGGAACAGGAAGTGAACTCTTTCATGCGCAAGCGCAAACCAACGTTTACAGCGGCAAGCGTGAGACGGTGAGTTGATTTGATACATTTACTCAATTGGAACATTTTATTTCCCTTACCTTTATGTATATACTTAATTAACATGTATTTGACTTAATACCAAATGTTTTCTACCAGCCGCTAGTAGTTATAGGTATCTGGCAGTCTAGCTGGTCAGCTAAGTTGTCCATTCATTTAGATATCACAGAACGTACCCTAAGCTAACCAACTATCTTACAGTGATGTTATATACGTTTTCTGAAGGTACAATTTTCCAGCCCTTGTCATTTGAATAAACGTCAAACATCTTCCACATTATTTGATAAATGCAGAGACTAACAATAGAGGTGACGTTATTAGTGCCGATAATCATTGAGAGCTAGCTAGCTAATTTGGCTAACATTAGCGTACCTGTTACGATATATTTGCACCGTGTCGCAGCAATTTGGAAACTTGCCTCAATTGCATCTACATTTTCCCTTACATGTCCATGTCCAAATATTAAACAAAATAGCCTGTGTTGCTAAAGCAGATTAATATTCTTATTTTAGAGATCACGTTTAATGGTATGGTATCTTGACTAGACCTCTGCATTGTTTCGTAGAGGGGCTGTTTGTCAGGTTGAGAGTCCCTTAGCCTGCATCAAAGATGGATTTCCAGCACAGAGCAGGCGGTAAGACCGGCAGCGGTGGAGTGGCCTCCTCCTCGGAGAGCAACCGGGACCGCAGAGAGCGCTTACGGCAGCTAGCGTTGGAGACGATCGACATTAACAAGGATCCCTATTTCATGAAAAATCACTTGGGTTCTTACGAATGTAAGCTTTGTCTCACCCTACACAACAATGAGGTAAGAGTCATACTCTGCAAACTAGCATTAAGTAATATCCATATTTGATTACCGGGTGTTGTTTGAGAAGTAGCCTACATATTGTCATTTTCCATTTCAGGGCAGCTACCTCGCTCACACACAAGGCAAGAAGCATCAGACCAATTTGTGAGTGGATAACTATTCATTTGACTTTATGTATACATCTTTGTCTTTTACTGTAACTGTATCCTGAAGTGCTTGAAACAATTTTTTTACGGTCCTCATCAGGGCTCGGAGAGCAGCCAAAGAGGCGAAAGAAGCACCAGCACAGCCTGCACCTGAAAAGGTTAAGGTCGAGGTGAAGAAATTTGTTAAAATTGGTCGGCCAGGATACAAAGGTACACTCGCATCTAATTTCCAAAGTGTCAGTAACACATCTTGGTCCAGTTGGAGGGTTTGTAAAAACTTTGTTTTCTTCAATAGTTACCAAGCAGAGGGACTCAGAAATGGGGCAACAGTCTCTTCTATTCCAGGTAATTCACTACTCGCTGTGGGTATTTGATTGCTATGACAGTTGGGTGCGGATCTCCACCTTTCATTCGGCATTTTCCATTTTCTGGGATTGGGAAGATGCAAAGTATGGGTGACATTTGTAGATTGTAATTATAACACATATTAGGTATTCCCTAATGTTGACAACAGAGTGTTTGATATGCTTAATTTCCGTTTGATGTTCTTAAATGGTAACCTCTGTTCTACTGTCAGATTGATTATCCAGAGATAGCAGAGGGCATTGGACCCAGGCATCGCTTCATGTCTGCCTACGAGCAGCGTATTGAGCCACCAGACCGTCGCTGGCAGTACCTGCTGTTGGCAGCAGAGCCCTATGAGACCATCGCTTTCAAGGTTGGTTTGTCTCCATTGCTGCTATGGGTTGTGTTTCCCATTAGTGCGTTTGGGCCACCACCATGATAACTAAGGAAGATTGACCACCAGTAGTGACAACACGTGGGAGATGCATCCCTCTATGAAAGAAGCTAATATATGTGTAAGTGTTTTGTTGGTCCTGCAGTTTTAACCAGTTATTGTGTTCTGTCAAAGGTTCCTAGTCGAGAGATTGACAAAGCGGAGAGCAAGTTTTGGACTCATTGGAACAGAGAAACAAAGCAGGTATGCCGAAAATAAATATATTTTTTATCAGTTGGCACATCATGAATATCCAGAGTGGAGTTTCTGTTGTTGTAGTTTTTGTCTCAATCATTTATCTGGTTGTTTTTGTGCTCCAGTTCTTTTTGCAGTTCCACTTTAAGATGGAGAAACTCGCACCTATGCCGAGTGGTCCAATGCCTCCCATGGGTGTGAAGCGGCCACCCCCTCTCATGAGCAACATGGGCCCTCGGCCACCCCACGACCCCATGCCTCCTCCCCCCCCTGGTGGCATGCACATGCCCCCTTTGCCCCCTGGGGCCCCAGGACCCCCACATATGCACCGCCACATGCCACCCCATGCACCCATGCCCCCCATGATGAGACCACCCCTTCCCACGGACGGCCCAGGAATGCCCCCACCCCCGCCGAACTCCTAAGGACACTCAGAAGGATTAGGGGACCTTTTTGTTTCCCCCATGCATTTGATATTAGGTTAACGTTTCCAAAGCTGTGGACTAATGTTCTTGTGGAAATTACTTGACAACAGAAACAGAATATTTTCATCTTGCCGTTGTACATTTTAGTTTTTAATGTAAGGGCCATGCCAGAGCCAGCAGACCATGCAAACTTTTTTTATTATTAAAACAATGACTAGAAGTATTGTCTGGTGTGTGGTATGTAAGATGTGTGTAATGTTGCTGTTTTATACAGAAGTGAGGGAGGGATAGTCGACATTTGAAGAGTATCTGCGTTTTGTCAGGGTTTGTAGGGTTCGAATACACATAAGCGTTTTGTTTTTTAAACGGGACGCTTGAAAATGCATTGATTCCTATGGTACGCTTGTTTTGCGTGTGCACCTACGCATAGCGCACCAAACCATAGGAATTGATGCATTTTCTAGCGTCCCGTTTTTAAAAAAAAAAGGCTTATGTGTATTCGAAACCCGTAGAAGTCTTATGAGAAAGCGTTTTCAACGGTGTACACACTCCTTGAACATCTGTCCTTTAAGTGAAGAAGGTCAAAATTGTCTTTTGTCGCTTTATAAGGCGGTTTTGTAGGTAGAACCTACTGGCAGAGAGAGAATGCCTTTCAGTTTGCAGACTTACAGGCATAATATTTTAAAATAAGAGCAGGTAAACATGAACATCCATATTATTAAACAGGTTTATTGATACACCCTGTGTATATACACAATTTCATTTATTTGCTTGATTTATTAGTATAGTTTAAAGTCTTTTGTTTTTAGGTTTCCTACCTATGTCATATCTTCCATATATAGTCTGAGATGCTACCGTTTAAAAGTCGTCAAATCTATCATTCATGTTCAAAGTGCTTCTCAGCGATCATGCATTTGCATTCACATTATTGATATCCACATGTTCCTGTGTGGATAGGCAGAAAAAACTTTCCAGCAATGAGGTACCTCATCACTGATCAGGTCTTAGTGATAGTTCTATAAGTTGAGCAATTCCGTATTTGTAGAGTATCGGGGGTCCGCTGCATGTAGGGAAAGGGTTCTTAATTTAGCTACTGAAACCCTCATGCCTCGTATATTATCTATCCATCTCTGCTTCAAACACACCTGGTTAAAGTTAGTGTGATTAGAATGCTGTTGAATAGGTAGATCTAGTGGGTTCAGCTAATCAAGTGTCACTGGCAGGTTCAGTCAGATATCCTATGTGCACAGCTGGACATGGGCCCAGAAGCCAGATTGAAACCCACTGATCTAGTGATTAAAAGTGAAAGATGGCGACCAGGAGTGGAATGGTGCTGCTCACCCGCACCCTGTGTAAACAGCAGTATTGCAGGTTCATAAGCTTGGAATTAAATTGTATTTGTAGTTTAGTGTTGTTAGGTGTATCCGGGAAACCACATGTGGACAGTACTGGAAGTACTGCTGTTCCATTACCATGTGTATAAGTCATCACTCGGCTTTCTTCTTCACCTCCTTGCCTTTGGGAAGGGTTTGTTTTTCCTTTACATTTTTAGGTTTTCTCTGTGTTGTCTTTGGTTTCTTCTCTTCTTCCTCCTCCTCTTCCAGTTCTTCCTCCTCCTCCTCCTCCTCCTCCTCTTCTTCTTCTTCTTCTTCTTCTTCTTCTTGTTCTTCTTCTATCTTCCTCTTCTTTGTCCTCTTATCATGCTCTCGTTTTCCTTTCATTTTCTCCTCCTCTTCTCCCCTCCTGCGTTTCTCCTTCCTGTCTCTCAGGCTACCCTCGCCCCCCTTCAATAATGACTTCCCTGGCAGGGTTCTGTGCCTCAGACTCTTGGTGGGCCTTTCTCTGGCTCCTCGCTTCTTTCGGCTGGGGCTTCCTTCCTCTTCGTCGCCATCATCATCATCATCATCATCAGCGACCCACCAGAAAAAGGTGTCCCATAGAGAGCTCTCAGGCTGAAGGAGAGGAATAAAGAGAGTCAGGGTGAGTTTTTTTTTTATGAATCATTGGCCCGTGTCTATTTTACGTTCATTGATCCATGAAGTTCAATTGAGAAAATAATATCTTTTAAAAAGTAGACCTGGGGGGTGTTCCAAGTACATGGTTGAGGGACAAACCTGGGTACGTAAACTCAGTAAGTGGTAATCATAGAAGGTCTACCCAAACTATTGACTACCCAAAGAAAGCCAAACTAAAACAAAAACGACCATATTATCAAAACTATCACTGAATGATCCAGCACTAGGCCTGCATTTGTGTTTCTCTCTCATTTCTATCCCTCTGTTCAGAAGTTCTCATGTGAGTTTGAGATTTGGTGCTTTCTCACGTACCTCTGGCTCAGGGTGGTGCTTCTTCAGAGCACTGTGCTTCAGAGTCAGCCCGTACTCCTCCTCCTCTTCAGCCACATCTCTACGGCCTCGCAAGGTCTCTACAATCACAACAGCACCACAGTACTTACAGGCATTACACACCTTCTCTTTGTGCCACACCCATGCGTCTCCAAACTTTCAACCATCACAGCCACTGAAGCGCCGCTTTTACAGCTTTTTGCTTTTGAACAGCTCAATTGTATTGTACCTCAATTGTAAGAAAACAACTGTAAAAACGTTGCCTGTGTCGTGTCAAGTCTGTTACGTGCCATTGAGTCTTTGGAAGCCTGAGGTGATGACCAGTATGGTGATGGCTATAAACAGACAGCGGTTCAGCGTCACACCCTGGAATGGCACCTCCACCTGGGACAGACTTTGCATGGACAAGGCCCTCCGCAGACCCGACACTAGGACACACACACACACACACACACACACACACACACACACACAACAAACACAAACAGACACACTCATCTGACATTCATCAAATCTTTTTCACGTTGAGATAGTCTGCTTAGTTTTCATATAGATATCTGATTCGTTTTCAACTACAGACTTTAATACAGGGGTATGAATTTGAACACTTTTCATGCTTAAGAGTGAGTATTGTCACATGGTAGGCTGTGGCAAAAAAAGGGGGGTGAGGGGGGTGGGTGGAGATCACAGTGGACACACTTGTGCTGGTCCTGGAGGAAGGGGTCTCTCGTGGCATAGTTTTGGGGACTTGCTGAGAGCTTAGGGGTTCCTGTGAATCAAGTCAGAGAGGCCATTATATTCAAGCCCAAGAAGAATCAGCTGAAGATTGCAGTTGTTATGATGTATTCATACACCTAAATGGCATTGGGTCATTCTCATTATTATGGTTTAGTGAACATCTTGTGCACCATTGAAGATGTAACAGTGTAAAAAGTTAAAAGACATTTACTTGAATGAACCTTTACATGAATGATCTTTGTTTGCATTTACAAACTTTGTGTTGACATTTGCCTGAGAACTATGAATGTTTTTAAACTATAAAACACCGTATCATAAAGATGTTCATTGCGGTTTCAAAGTTTCAAGAATGAAAATGATAGTACTGTATTAATTTGCATTCATGTTCACAGGGGTCTAAGGACACAAGCCACCTACCTCTCTCATTCGCCTCTGAGCGTACATTTCTGCAAAATAATATAAATATGACAATATGTCAGTGAGCGAGAGTGTTCTTGCACAGGGAGATGAACAAACATTTCTGCAAAAGAACAGGGTGTGTGTGTGTGTGTGTGTGTGTGTGTGTGTGTGTGTGTGTGTGTGTGTGTGTGAATATGACTGTGCTTGCACAGGGAGCTGAGCATGCATAGACTGCTGACAGGAGTTGGGCTCATATTTCTATTGCTGTGTTACTATATAAAGGTATGCAACCAATGTCAGCTCAGACCATTCTGATTTAAAATTAGACACCGCTGCCTTTACCTCCTGAAATAGTGTCACTGCTGTTGGCCTGCTCATATTTAAGTCCAAGGCAGGCTTTGTTTGAAAGACACCTTGGCACCAAAGGGGGGGTGGGGGGTGGTCTGCTCCACTCAAACCTCAACACAGCACTTGTGTCTAGTGATTTAGCCAGTTGGCTAGTCATGTTTGTACACACAGTAAAGGGTTGTGTTTTTTGTTTGGGTGGGACTGGTTTCATGTACCTGGTCTGCGTGCCTGTCTAATTGGTTTGGGAGGCGGCACGTCCTGTAGAGGGCTACCCAGTTCTTCCTCAAATGTCTCAAAAGTGCTCTCATCCATCCTTGCCCTAAGTAGTTGGACAAATGGGGGGAAGAAAAAAGATTACCTGTAAGGGGAAGTCTTCTCTCTCTGCATTTTACCCCTTTGAGGAGTACGTTATCACAAATATGTGATTAGAACGTTGCTGACCAAGGGTTCCATTTGCTGATGTAATGATGAACTCAAGCAACTGTTATGAATGGCTGCTAATGTAAATCCTAGATCTGCATGGTACATTTCTGGAATGAACTGCAAAACAATCTTACTTCTCATATGGTTAAAACACCATGTTGTACATTTATGACTTAAGTCCCAATGGAAAAGACCCTGGAGCCACACAGATAGAGACAGATTGAGAGGAAATGGCCAATCCAGATATGTTCCTGAGTCAGTTGGTTTCTGTATCATGCTTGCTTTGAATAAAGCCAACAAGCAATGCTGATTCATCACCCTGGAAATGTCAGTTCATTACCACCGCTGCTAATGCAGTGATTTGAAATTGACACAGCCCCAAAATAAACCAACACTGACCTTTCACGGGACTACAGTCTTTAAAGCTGATGCACATGCCATCTGGCAACCCTTTCAATTATCCAACCAATGACCATAATAATGATTTGTCTGAATAAAGTTCCTCCTTGCTTTTCTCTACACGCTAGTGCACAGAGTACAGTGCTGGCCCCTTCTGCATTCCCACGACAGCCTGGTAATGTGTGACCTTCACCATTTGGATGAATAAAAACATCAGAAGTGATTCATCAGGCAGCAGAGTATCGCTGTTGCCCCAGGCAAGAGGCATAGCTGCCTGATTGAGGCGCTAACTAATCTCACGCCACAACGGCCCTGAAATAGCCGAGAGAGAGCTGAGAGACACGCAGAGGTTAACGGGCTAGAAGAGAGCGTTTTCTTCCTCCTTTCAATCGAACTCAATCACACACACAAACACACATACATGCTCGCACACACACACACACACACACACACACACACACACACACACACAATCACCACCTTTGACCTGCCACGAGTCAAGGCTTACCTGGGTGGACATGAGGAGTCCTTCAGCAGGGGATGAGGACCGTGTCGTTGTCACGCAGTGATTGTTGCTTTCATGGGGGTGGTACGGATGGCCTCTGTGATGCCTGACTGTCAAGCACAGGTGCAGCAAACAGGGGGATGGAAAAAACAAAAAGCGTTGACTGGTGACTTGTGACTGCTGGCTGGTGGCTGCCAATGCATTGGGTTGGAGTCATTGAATAATAATACCCTCACAGCATGGTAAATGAACCAGTACACTTCCTGAGACCCACAGATACAGACACAGATACAGACACAGACACAGACACAGACACAGACACAGAGACACAGACACAGACACAGACACAGACACAGACACAGACACAGACACAGACACAGACACAGACACACAGACACAGACACAGACACAGACACAGACACAGACACAGACACACAGACACAGACACAGGCACAGACACAGACACAGGCACAGACACAGACACAGACACAGACACAGTCACAGACACAGACACAGACACAGACACAGACACACACGCACGCACACAGACACGCACGCACGCACGCACGCACGCACGCACGCACGCACGCACACACACACACACACACACACAGACAGACACAGACACACACAGACACACACAATCAGACAGACTGAATCATTATTTCAAGAGCTCACTTACTGTTTGGATGGTTGTTTTCAAGAATTTGTCAATTGTTTCAGTTTATTAATGTGAGATTTTCACTGTTCTCTCGAGAATTTCAAGCATTCACAACATAATTTGCAAGGCATTAGAATGGAATGTTCATCTCTAGGCATTGTCTTGAGACAGGGGACTGCACTGACATAATTTCACCACTAGAGGGCAAAAGAGTGCTTTGTTGAGATCCCAGACAAACAATTTCACAACATTTGAAAATACCATTATTAAAAGCATGCATTACACAACAGTTACATTTAATTTCACATTTGATTATAAACAGTGTGTTGTCCACAAGCAACCAAGGCCCAGCTAACCAGCTGTGCCATGTTGCTAGGCAACATGGGGAAATGATGGTGGAGGAGATGTTTGAGCAGGCTGACAGGTTTCTCATGTATATCAGCGTGAGTAGCTCTGTCTTCTGCTCCGAGACATAATGACTTCAGAGGGAAAGAGGCAAAAAACACAGAACTGTTGTCACTATACACCTGAGATATGATATAGTTTTGTTGCCAACAGTGCAAAATGTCCAGTATGTTGTTTTTCTTTTCTGTAGATAGATTGTGTCTTCGTCTTCACAGTGGTGGATAAATCGATAAATCGTTTCTACTTGTTACTGTAGCTCAGTTGGGAGGGCAAAAACACCAAGGTCAAGTCCTAGGGAACACACATGCTGATAAAATATATGAGTGTACTGAATGACATTAGTGCAGCAAATGAAAATGGAACAAATGTAGGATGCCTGTGCATATGAAGCATAGGGTCAGTGCAGTGGCACTCTCCTCATACCCCTTTGGCTCCAGAGCCTGGCGTCTGTCTGCTGCCTCTCGTAAGCATTATTGGCCACCAATCGCTTATGAAGGAACAAGCTACCTGTGGGGTCGGGGGCCGAGAGGAAGGACAAAAAGGTCACAGCTGTTTCAGTGCAATAGTCCAGCCATACGAAAAACCGTGGTGACAGCGACCCTTCCCGAGTCAGGCTGTGACTTTATTTTGCCAGTCTTTTCCACTTCATCTAGATTTTCATAGTCTATGGTATAAGCATAAAAACTCATAGTAAAGGGGACAGAACAGTGATTGTCTGTCAGCAGCCTGAAACCTATGCATGCCTAATGGAACGTTCTACCTCTGGTGGTCATCACGTCTTCCTTTACTGATGCAGAGTGTGCATTAAAAACAGTCAGTAGCAGCCTTTTAGCATGAAATGACCTGTAAATGGTGTGCCATCGCATAACACGGCTGTGAAATGCCACGATGCATGCACACTCCATTGTTAGAGTGCGTAATTGTTTTTCATTTGCTGGGTAATGTAACCTGGCTTAGTGCCACCGGTGTGATGCGTTTCACAGCTCGCACGCGTGGCAACGCTGAGCCTGTGCTGGCAGCATAATTTAACGCCTCATCTGTTTGAGACAAAAAAAACAACCAACCCTGGAGGAGGAGGGCAAAAGAGAACAAGAACTATCTCTCTCTCTCTCTCTCTTCTTTTCAATCTCCTGAGTGAGCGCATTTCTCTCTTTATCCCTCTCTATCTTTCTGTCTCTCTCTTTCTGTCTCTCTCTCAGTCTCTCTTCTTTTGCATCTCCTGCCCTCTGTCATTACTCTAGATGGTGCTCAACCTAGCCAAGTTTGTGTTGAAGTTTAGGAAGGTTCCGGAAAAGTGTCTTGGCCCCCTGTGACAGGGGTATGAAAATGGGCTAATGGAGCCAGGGGCGTCCCTTCGCCCCACATTAAGCCTGGCATGGCTCGGTAAGGCACCGTGCTGTGCTGGGAGCAAGGGTAGCTTCTCTGCCTCTCCCTCGTAATAGTTTCTAACCCTGTTCTTGTCAAAGGACAGAGACAACCTTGCCTGAGGCGAGTGGATAACACACATACTTGCCCTGGAAATGAATATGCTGTTTGGCCAGGTAAATCAAGCAAAGTGCCCATGTTAAGTGCTCATGCAGAGAGGGCTCTTAAGAGCATTGGTCTTGTTTTTTAAACTGTTTACACTTTTAGTGTGCTGGCATTTTAAAACTGTTTACACTTTTAGTGTGCTGGCATTTTATTTGTGTTTAGGGAAGAAACTCAGATTCTCTAATCAATCACAGAGTTATGTAAAACTCAAATCACTAACACACAATGTGAGTGTGTTTGTGTGTGTGTACTTTAATATTAACTCACAGGATCTTCAACATCCAGACATGCATTAGTGGTGTATGTCAGCCCCTTTGTTTTCCCAGATGTTTTTGCCATCTTAAATGTTACTGGCCTTGGTGTTTTAACACATCACCGATGTGTAGGTTGTTTTCATATCTGGCAACACGTTGATCTCCTTGAACTACAGATAACTCCGCTGAAGTTGTGTCAACATGCTGAATCCAACCTTTTCATGTTTACATACCAGAGCTGCTTCAGTGTAAGGACTTCAGAGTTTACACAACCTTTTTTTTTAACACATCACTGAAAAAGACATCCTTCTATAGTCTCAATGCAACAAATCTATACGGCCCAGTAAGCTCCAGAGCTCCTGTCCAGCACTGTGCCCACTAAATCTTCCAGGGTCCCCTTCCTCCTAGCTACACGCCTAATAGTGATCAATCTGGATGTAGCCTCCAGCTCTGGGTTGTGTTGCTAATGATGTTTTTTTTTATCCTTTACCAGGGCCAGCTTATGCAACAGCAGCCGGATTATCATGTGACCTCTGATGGTTGGTGCTCATTGTTTTCACAGCTTACTTATCATCTGGATTTTGTCATCCCTCAAGGACACTCCTTTTGTGTCAGTGCCATGCATCCACACATATTTGCAGTTTATTTGAATATTTGAACCACACGGTGAATCCAAATACCTCAAAAATACACCTTCTCAGGATTTGTTGTGTATAGTCCACACTCTTAGACATCTCTCAGGCACTTAGGCCTTATGCATGGTGCCAGCGTTGCGTGTGCCTGGCAGCTACGTTGCGGTGCTGCTGTGTCTCAGTTGCGCGTGTGTGTGTGCATTCACACCGCCGAAATGTCTGCTGCAGTGCTGCTACTGACAGCCCTATCTTTGTTCATTGAGTCTTCCCTTGATACACACACGCACACGCACACGCACACGCACACGCACACGCACACGCACACGCACACGCACACCCTGTGCATGCTCTAAAGTCTAAACTGTTAACATGGGCGAAAAAAATTGAGAAGGAGAAATGAATGAGGTGTTATGTCGCTGTGGCTGTGTGTGTGTGTGTGCACGTGTGTGTGTGTGTGTGTGTGTGTGTGTGTGTGTGTGTGTGTGTGTGTGTGTGTGTGCATGACTCCTGTTCTTTAAATTACTCACTCTGGAGTCTAAGAACTTACCATTATGATTTTGTGTGCGTGTGTATGTTTGTGTGTCTGATGAAGCTACATGCTAACACTGGAAACTACCAACTTATCAATATGATGTAATCTTAACCTACGGTGGGTTTCTATATAATTTAGTACACATGTAGCCTCAACTTTCCCCTTTCATAACATGCCATTGCTAAAATGGTTTAACAATATAATATTTCTGTCATGTCTGTGACATATAGCCCACAAAACTGGACTGAAAAGTTTATGTAATGTTGATGATGATGTCTAAATGACTTTTACTGTCTAGTTTTGCTGAGAACCGCTTTTCTCACACTTACCTCACACGTGTTAATAGGCTCCACGCCGAAACTCTACAAGACTTGCGTCTGCAGCGCGGCTTAAGCTGGCAGTGTGCATGCTCTAGTCTAAACTGTTAACATGAGCGACAAAAAAAATAAATCAACAGGAAACGCACAAGCAGCGCAGCTTATGCGCATGATAAGGCCTTAGATGTGTTCCTGGAACTCCTAAATTGCTTTGGATGAAAGTGTCTGGTGAATAAATATATGGAAGTGAAGCAGAGCCCAGAGTCAGTGCGTTAATGTGGTAGCCCTGCTGTGGGTAGTGTCTGCAGTCTCCGTGATCTGAGGGGCTCAGGGATGCTGGGCAGGATGGTGCGTTGGTTGGCATACACTTCCAAACTCAGCAGGTGAGACTGAGGCTTGCCACCAGACTCCAGGATAAGGATTATCTGGGTAAAGACACAAAAATATTTTTGCCTTTTCATATTTATGAAAACACACACAAATGAAGGGAGCGGTGGATTGAGCTCATGTAGATGAGAGATGCTTGTAGAAGCAAGAGTGAATCATCCTGATTGATCTTCTTTTCAAAAGCTGACAGAGGATGCATGGTAGAATCCTATACAGGTTGCAAACACACAAACACACACACACACACACACACACACACACACACACACACACACACACACACACACACACACACACACACACACACACACACTAAGAAAAAGATTGATAAACAAACCGCAATCCCCAACACATCACACTCAAATGATTTTGAGTTCAATGTCAGTGACTGAGCAACAAGCTATTTTTACTTGAGGATTCACTGTAGGTAAGTAAATATTTAAACATATTTCCCCTCATATTCCACTGTTCTCTGATGTTAGACAGTGAGTCTTTCTCCTTTGATATTGACAATGAAATATAAGATGTGGGCCAGAGCAGTCACAGCAGTCTCCCTTTCAACACTTCTTCCAAGTGTGTTTATACCACCTAGCAGCTCTTGGAAAGCTCCTTCCTCAGATCAGCCCCCAGATACAGGCAGATCTCCCTAATATATGTGTGTAAGGTGTATGTGAAGACTAGTGAGGAGGAAAGAAGGGTTAAATGTTGTGCAAATAATAATAACAAAAATGATTTGGATAGTTTGGCAGACAATGAGAGAGGTTAAACAGTAAGGTTCCGTATGAACTGTATGTATGTATGTAAAGTGAGTGTGTGTGTGTGTGTGTGTGTGTGTGTGTGTGTGTGTGTGTGTGTGTGTGTGTGTGTGTGTGTGTGTGTGTGTGTGTGTGTGTGTGTGTGTGTGTGTGTGTGTGTGTGTGTGTGTGTGTTTGGTGTTGTGAGTCCTGTGGTGTGGACAGTCACACCTATGCACCGCTGCAAGGCTGTTGTGCAGGCAAGGATGAGAGGATGTTTGGCCTCAACCCCCTTCAACAGACGAGCTCTTACATGTCTCCTCCTGTGTGAAGACCCATCCATCACCACCCAACCGAAGGCCAACACACACAGCTGCAGGATTGAGAGAATACAGGATAAAGAGAGAGTGAGAGAATAAGTGGGTGATGTGCAGACATATACATCGTCTTTTTTTGTTGTGCAAATTCCCCTACATCCTTTTGACTCTCCAAAGCCACCGAAGGATCCTTGTTTAACTGAATCAGATCCCTTAATTTGGTGGTCCGGTGTGCCATTGAAACCTGCGATGGCACCACAGTAAGATAGGCTCAGGGAGAGTGAATTTTTGGCAGGCCTGTTTTTAAACACGGGTAAACACTTGCACACCAAAGGCATTCCCTGTCACTCCCCATCAAGCCAGAGTGCTGTCAGCAAGATCCAGTGTGTGTGTTTGTGTGTGTGTGTGTGTGTGTACGTAGTGTGTGTGTGTGTGTGTGTGTGTGTGTGTGTGTGTGTGTGTGTGTGAGAGAGAGAGAGAGGCACATACATTAAAGCAATCGTCGGCTCACAGAAGTCAGAGCTGTCAATCTGTCAGCAGAACTGGACTGAATCTGGTGCTTTGGAGATAGACCCACAGAGCACACTTGGTAAAAAGATTCATTCATAACCTTGTGAACAGAGTATTATGACAAGGGTTGAGGTACATGATTCATTTGTTGCTCTGCTTCGACCACATCTTTAATTAGAAGCTTGTTAGGACTGTGGCTGCTGTAATTATAAATCATGAGGTGACGTGTCAATTTCTTGTTGGTGCTGCTGAGGAGGTGTGAGGTTCTGTCTGTCGGCATCCAAGATAAAAAATTGACGGAGAGAAGGAGAAATGGTGCTCAATGAGGTGTTATGTCGCTGTGGCTGTGTGTGTGTGTGTGTGTGTGTGTGTGTGGCTGTTTGTGTGTGTGTGTGTGTGTGTGTGTGTGTGTGTGTGTTTGTGTGTGTGTGTGTGTGTGTGTGTGTGTGTGTGTGTGTGTGTGTGTGTGTGTCTCTGTGTCTCTATGTGTCTGTGTGTGTGTGTGTGTGTTTGTGTGTGTGCGTGCGCACGTGTGTGTGTGTGTGTGTGTGTGTGCATGACTCCTGTTCTTTGGATGACTCACTCTGGGGCCTAAGGACTTCCCGCTTATGATGTTGTGTGTGTGTGTGTGTGCGTGTGTGTGTGTGTGTGTGCGTGTGGGTGTGCATGTGTGATGAAGCTACATGCTAACACATTTGACCTTGTTGTGATGTATCCTCTGTGTAAGGAACCTTCTGATGGTGAGATCTGTGTTTTCAGTTATGGGGAAGTCAACCTGAAGCTAACTAAGTGAGTGATATAGATTGCTACCCAGTAATAAGCTAAAAAGAGTAACTTAGCCACTGTTACGAACTACGTACAAGTTTGATTGATACAGACACAGAGACCACTGGTTGCTCGAAGTGGTTTTTATTACCCCTAGCTCAAAAAGGGGTCCAAAGAGACCACACGTGTGAACAAGCAGCTGGTCGGCAAGCAAATGCCAGTAAGGCAGACACAAACGAAAATAAAAAGTCCACAAAAAAGCTGGGTTCAGGCAGCAAGGTGAGGCTGCGCGACGGTCAAGCGGAGTCAGGGCGGCCAAAGGCCCGAATGTTCACAAGTAGCTCAATCTCAAAAATGACGCAGTTCTCCAGAATGGCGATCCCTCAAGCGTGCTCTCACGGGAGGCAATGAGGAAGCCTTTTTATACCGGGTGTCGGCCAATGGCGACCTAGATTACCCAAATGAGAAAAGGCGTGACAAACAGGGCATCACACTGAAACAATATTACTCACCACCAGGGTGGGCCAAACTGAATGGGGAAAATAACTAATAAAAGGGCAGGTTCGTAACAGCCACATCAACCACGGAAGCCACCAACCAAAGTATTTAAACGCATAAATAACCTACAGTCCGTCTTGGTTTGATATAACGTTAAAACCCAGCATTTCAAATAAAAATGGATTGTTTGGCATCCTCCATCCTTTAGCCAACGTGAATATTTACCACCTTAAATAGCAAACGTGTTGCATGGTCATGTTAATTAACAAACAAACCCCAGCACTAAACATCCCAACACAGACACTAGTACATCATTGTAATTTATTTTTACACTATAGGCATATTTTCACTTAAAAGAACTTGAAGCATCATGTCAAGCAGGCTAGCTCATCCTTATTAGATGTTAAAAAGTAAGATCTCCGCTTCCGAGGTATTATTTGTCCGGCCTACATGAACGAACCCAACTCCAACCCGAACATCACTTCTACATTCTTAATGAACTAAATTAAAACTTGAATTTAGAAAGGCCAACAGTTGCAAGACAATGGCTGAGATTGTGAGAAGCGGGAAGCCTGGTATATCTTAACTCTAAATATGGTCACACCGAATGGTATGAATAAGGACCTGTCACTTATAAATGAAGCCTATCGCTTGTCCATATGATTATGTTTGATATTTCAGTAATTGGTGTTGATGTTTATTATGTGACAGCCGGTCAATTATGTGTGAGCATGATTGGTCAATTACAAGGGTGTACCTATGGGTGGAGATATTCATTACCTTGAAGGACACTTGATTGATTAATTGCTATTGGTTGATCTTGAGGGTGTGCCTGTTGGTGTGAGAATTTAAGATTTGTATGAACACTTTGTGTTTACTGAAGAAGGCACATGCCGAAACATGTCTGAGCAGAGACGTTCTGACAAATTAAGATTATGCAAAGTGCGGTCTTTTCCTGCTTTATTGATTTACAATTCTGGTTCGGCACATGAAGGCTGCTCTTATCTTTGCACTACGTGTTTATGTGTGAGTCTATGCAGAGGTTGCTGAGGCAGAGGTTGTTTTAGCCTACCTGCTTGAATGGAGAGCAGCTGAGGTGTATAGGGGGATGGGGCGATAGAGCTGCTCAGAGAGGAGGAGTGGGAGGGATGGGGGGATGAACAGTAACCGGTAATGAAAACAGAAAGCAGTTATTGTGCAGGAGGAGAGCACTAATGAAAGCTGAAGCTAGTGATAAGAGACTGATATGAGATCTGTTATCTGTGAGGCACATGAGTCTCAGCCTCAGAACCACTCTCCTGGGCCTGCAGCTTCTTTCCAATCAATACCTCATTTCAGCACATCACACTCTGTGTGTAAGTGTGTGTGTGTGTGTGCGGGTGTGTGT
>NC_137923.1:18733417-18745917 GCF_963457725.1 Sprattus sprattus
GTCTTCCTCCCTCTCTCCTCCTCTCCTTTTTCTCCCAAAAAACATGCACATACTTGCACTTATATGCATCTTTCAGAAAAGAGGAAGGGATTTAAAAATGTACAAGATACTGTACATTTAAATTGATAATTATGCATTATACGCATAGATATACATGTACTCTCTCACTCTGCCTGTCTCTCTCTCTCTCTCTCTCTCTCTATTTCTCTCTCTCTCTCTCCCTCCCCCCCTGCGTCTGTGCTGAAGTGCTGTTTGGGAGTGATTCAGTCCTCCACTGGCTGTTTATCGCCCGTAATTACACCTACTTGATGGCAGCTTTTCAGTCGTGGCTGCTGCAAAACCCCCTACCTCTGACAGAGATGTTGTATTGTATCACCCTGGTCAGCTCAACTCTGCTTCAATCTGCAGCCCTGCATTACAATCCCATGTCTTTCTTAGGGGTAGCTTTTACATTCAAAAGGTTTTGAATAGGCCTTCTGGCTTGTATATAGAATAATTTTGTATATATACTGTATATATATATATGCAAATCCTTTCTTAAGTTATGTTCTGTTATTCATGTGGTTATTCAGGTAATGTGTTATAAACAACTGCTCACCGTCTTTGGCTCTGAGTGCTCATGCGATGTTCTTAATGCTGTGAGGCTCCTGCCCTGGAGGTGTGAGCGAGGATGAAATAAAATGAGTGGCTGGTGGGGGCCCGCTCCCTGAGGGCTCCGGGGATGAATGACATTTTCTTTTTTTTAGATTCAACTTTATTGTCATTGCACAGAGTACAAGTACTGAGACAATGAAATGCAGTTTAGCATCTAACCAGGAGAAAAAAGCAGAAAGGTGCAGAGTATGTATATACGTAAGGTAGTAATATAAAGATAAATAAGATATATACAGTATGAACTAAGATATGTGCAGTATGAACATTATTGATAGTATAACTGTGGCAGAGACTATGAACGTGAGCAGCAACATTGCTATTTAGCAGTAGGTAGTGCAGATATGGCATAAGTGTAGGTAAAGTGCAGGTGTAAGTACAGGCGATTGTAGGAGTAGAAGTTATGTACAGAATGAGACGAGGCATAATGTGTTATATAAGTGCGACAGAATGCAATGGAGTATGGCGTGGTGGTGTTGTGCAGTGCAGTGCAGCACTGTGTGTGTGGTATGATATGGTGAACTGAGCTGTTGTGGTATGTGGGGTGTGGTGGTAGGGCTCTGTCTGATGGTGTGGTGTGGTCATAGAAGAGTTGGGGATGATGGTGGTGCTGATGCTGTGCTCTTGGCCTCTGGTCCCTCGCTCTCACTCTTAAAGCCTGCTGGTCTCCAGGCGTGTAACTATAGGGGGTGCAGCAGGTGAGGCTGGGGTCTGTAGCCGAGCCCAAAGCTATAAACGCATCACTCTACCGAGCCCCCCCGCCAAGTATAGCGACAGGAGTTGCTTGACGGGCCCACTCTCAGAAGAGCGTCTAATTTGATCGGATATGCTTGTGTTCAAGTATGCACTATTTTAATTTACTGCCATTGTCAAATGCTTCATATACACTTGAAAAGGCAAACTTATCTCAGTCATGGTTGTTATTATTTTTTGGAGAAAAGTAGCAATTTATAACAAAATCATATGCTTATCCTACATACACTATAGAAAAACATTATTCAATGAAATTAATAAGTTCTTATTTTTTGGGGTGTTTCTGTGATTAGCAATGATGATTTCTGGGTAATATGTATGGTGATGTCCAATGTCAAGTCTCTATTTGATCATGTGACAACCAATTCGAAGGTCTGATATCCTTCATTGAGCACAGCATAACTTTACTCGTAACAATGCCTTTTAAGCACAAGAGTGGAAGTAGAAAAGGGCAAGAGAAAAAAGAACAGGAGAAGAGGGCAAAGCTGCCTAAATTAGCTTATTTTGGCTTTTTTAACTAGCCCGTGAACTAGTCGCCAGCCCACAGAGTCAGCAGCGCAGCAGTTCAGCTGGGATTATTACTAGGCTACAAGTTGGGTTAATAGTCATCGCTATTATTATTACTTTGTTACAACTTTACGGTAAGAAATGCTCCTGCTGAGAGTCCAACAAGACTTAGTTCATTGTGTACACACACATCGCTTCTGAAATATGTAAGGTTGATTAATTAAACACTATCTATATCGATAACAAACACCTCTGACTCAGATCAATGCCATAAATATTTTGTAATCTGTAATATAGATTTTGTATCTGTAATATAGATTTAGTATCTGTGAAACCATCTACACTTTCAAAAACTATCTACAGATACGGATTTAAAATACGGAATGTATCTACACTTTCAAAAACTATCTTCACTTTCAAAATCTATTTACAGATACGGATTTCAAATACGAAATGTATCTACACTTTCAAAAACTATCTACACTTTCAAAAACTATCTTCACTTTCAAAATCAATCTGCAGATACGGATTTCAGTTACGGATTTCAGTTACGCATTACGGATACGGATACGGATTTCAAGTACGAATTACGGATTTCTGTTACGAATTACAAAATCTTTTTGGCACTGTTTTTACGGCCTTTCTAAAGAGCCAATCAGCACTTTTGGCAGATTTTCTAAAGCGCCAATCAACACATTGTATCCTGTACTGACTAGCCAATCAGCGCTAGCTTGCTGGCAACTGCTGGCCCGCTCATTATTCAATAGTTCTAACCTAAATCTGCCACCGCTCTGCCTAGGGAGAGATCTGGGGTCTCCCCTGCATGGGTTGAATACAATTGGGTGTACGAACGCCGTGGGGGAAGTTAAACAAGCATGCCTTATGTCTGGCCCAAAGGGGCAGTGGTTATGACACTCATGTGGGAATGATTTTTTATAATCAAAATAGCTGAATTTGCGCATGTCCTGTCAAACTGACAGGAGACAGTGAGGCAGCGACAAACTGTGCCTCATCTCAGATTGCGCAATCCCTCACAAACTGGGTTGAGCGCATGCATAGAACCTACTTAGTCTTGCTGATCTGACATAAAACCGCAGTGAAAAAACATGGAGCGGAGGCAAACAGTACCTCTGCCTCACCGGTTTATGCTTGTTCTGCTGTTGCTATACTTCTATACTTATTTCTATATCTAAGCTAAAACATTTCACTTAGCAATTCAATTAGCTATGTCTAACTGGTTTTCAAAGAATCTGTCTACAATTTTCAATAAATGAACTTTATCTACAGCGATATGCGTGAGGATAATTACTCATGCATCTTCAATTGCTGAAAGAATGTACGTTTTATTAGGCCTATTTAGGGGACCGGGAAGGCTGGCTTGTTACCTGCATCATCGTATTTGCAAGCACGTTATTAATAGAGTTTGTCCCTGTCTAAATGTGATGTTGTCCGAACCAAAACAACGTCTAAAAACGTGAATTGATTTTCAGTCTTACTTTGTACTTGAGGCCTTTTTTGCGCATCTGTGGGAGTCGGAGCACTCGATGGTCTCTTCAAAAATCGCCTGATATCCATGGCTAATTAATCCATTCCGAACAGGTAGGCAGGCAGGCTAATCCACAACGTGTATGTATTTACATACTTGCTGGGTCCTTATTGGTGTCACAGCCGCAAGGCACTGATTGGAGAGTCACAGACCATAATACAGCGCAGATGAAAATGATTCAGACTAAAGCGTTTATATCTTCAACAATTTGAGTGTGTATTAAAATTACACCAAATTCTTTCTAATTATTTCCAACGGCAGAATACAAGGCACAGGGAAATTTGAGGTGCGTAAACGCAATTTACAGGTGCGTAAACGATATTTAGAGGTGCGTTAACGCTATTTCCAAAAATCTAGAGGTGCGTAAACGGCGTTTACGTGCTTTTATCCTCCACTACAGCCCTGCCTCTGAAGGAAATATATATATATTTGCGATCAGGGGACGGGGGCGTGGTAGCAACGGTTAGAGAGAGTTTAAAATGATATTGGCAAAATATGCGATCAGATGACGGGGGCGTGGCAGCGGCATTGACAAAAATGTATGTGTTGCCCCTTTTTTCCAGGGCAGAGCAACTGCCCTTCAAAATTCCTGTGCACATCCCTGTGTCTTAATATCTTGCACCTGGGCCGTCGTTACTACGTTTTCCCACTGATCGTCTCTTAATAACTGTTTTCCGCTGCCACATCCAAACACATCTCTGTTCTCTCTCATCTCTTCCTCCCTCAATGTCTCTCTCTCTTTTTCTCCCTCCACTAGCTCTCTCACTCACCTCTCTCTCTGTCTCTTTCCTCTACCTCTCTCTCAACCCCTATATCTTTTCTATCTCTTTAAATCTCATTCTCTATATCTCACTTTCACCCTCCCTTCCTCTCTCTTTTCTCTATCTCTCCCTCACTCTCTCCCTCTCTTCCCCCATCCTGCAGGTCCTTCTGCTGTGTGTCAGTGGGGGAAGCACTGGCAGCTGTGTGTGTGATCACCTTGAGGCAAGAGCGGGCTAAAAACACTGAATCAAAGCAAGGTTGAATGTGTGTGTATTCCCGGCACATCTGTGCACTCTCTCACGCACTCTCATACACTTGTGAACCCTTCCTGAGCTTCAGCACCCTCGTCAGTGATTGTGAGAAGGACAAAGCTCTCGCTCTCCCCCTCTCCCCCTCTCCCTATCTCTCTTTCTGTCTCTTTTCCTCGTGAATTTGTTTTGTTTTTGTTTGTTTTCATGGGCCTGTCTCTGGCTCTCTTCATGGCTTTTATTCACACTGAACATTACACAGACATGCTGCATATAGATAATTTGCTGTGTGGCTATAGGCAGCGTAGGATTTAATGTCTCTTGTCTGCTTTATGCCCCGAAGCGAGGAACATAGGAAGATGTTAACGCAGCTGTCTGCTGTGGCTGTGATACTGTTGTGTTGGGAATAGATGTGCGAGGCTTTAAATTCAAGGAGGATGGACTCGTGATATCCTTGGAACAGGTTAAGTCAAGGTCTTCCTCCTTCCTGTTCTTTCTCTCCCTCTCTCTCTGGCTCTCTCTCTCTCTATTACTCTCTCACTCTTTCGCTCTCTCGCTGTCTTCTATTGGAGCAGAGTTAATGTGATTAATCGTCATTTGGTGGTCCTAAGCACACAAACTCACTGCAGCTGACAAATAGCTGGTCAAAGATGTCTTTATCTCCCTTTCGCAGGCACACCACAACCGCCAGATCTCTCTCTCTGCAGGCTCTCTGTGTGTGAGAGTCTATGTGTTTGTGTGAGAGAGAGGGAGAGAGAGAGTATGTGTGCGTGTATGTGAGTGCACATGTGTGTGTGCGAGAGAGAAAGAGTAAGATGGACAGAAAGAGACCATATGTGTGTGTGTGTGTGTGTGTGTGTGTGTGTGTGTGTGTGTGTGTGTGTGTGTGGGTGTGTGTGTGTGTGTGTGTGTGTGTGTGTGCTTTCATGGCAACCCTTATTCCATGTGTGCACGTATGCTGATACGGTAATACAACACATAAGCTCCACATGCATTTATGTTATGGAGGCTGAGGATGCTGACTGACACGTTCAGCCCCTGACGCTGTAATTGTCTTAACATGTCGTGGGCTGTTGAATAGGCTGCGCCTAGAATATGGAGGCAGAGCAAGAGGCGCATCAATGCAGCCTGATGTATGAGCCTTGCTGCTATTTTAGGAGTTGGTGTACACAAAGGAACATGTCCTCCAAGTTTTTTTTCCCCCTTTAACACGACGTGACATTAAAGTCATCACTTGGCAATCTCCGTGGTGCAAATTGACAGCAATTTGCAAGTGTAATAACATTGTCAAGGATTTGACTGGCCAGTTTCAGCCCAGAAAGAAGTAATCCGGCTTTAAGTGTGTGTGACTGGCTTTCACTGCTGCTCTGCTCTGCGGGTGTGTATGAGAACGTGCGCAGTGAGACCAGAGACAGTGTGGACTCATAGACCTGAATGTGAATGGCTACTGGTAAATGTCTGTGGCAAAACCTAGCTTAGCGGTGAGCCCGTAGCAAACGCTATTACACGCGCTCTTAGATTGGCAGGTGTGAGCTTACTGCAGGCAATGACTATGGATAAATGAGTCTTTGGTGTGCTGTCTGTTTCTTCAGCATACAGATGTGTCTACACACACACACACACACGCGCGCACGCACACGCACACACACACACACACACACACACACACACACACACACACACACAAACATTTAGTGTATATAAATAAGCATACACACTCACACTCACAGAAGGAGGTCTGTTAAAAATAAGAGGGGTTACTGGGAGCCATCGTTACTGAGAAGGACACATCTTGCCTTGAGACAAGCTTTTGTGTGATGTCAGAATCACGCATGTGTGTGTGCAGGCACTGAAACTGTAATCAGCTCTGACACGCCCAGACCTTCTGGCTCAGTGTGCCAGAATACACTCCTCTCTCTCACTTTCTTATTTTCTTTCTCTTGCCTTCTCTATGTTTTCCTTCCCTCTCTCAGTCCCTTTCCCCCTCTCTCTTTCTTTTTCCGCCTGTCTCTTCCCCTCTCTCCTTCACTCCCCCCCCCCCCCCCCCCCACTTTCTCAGCCCTCTCTTTCTCTTTCTCCTTCTCCCTCTTTCCCACACCCCCTTTCTCTATCTCTCGCTCTCTCCCTCCTTCTGTTTTTGTTGGAAGTGTTTGTGAAACCTTATTTGGCTGTGTGAAGGGAGCGTTCACGCTGCTAGCTTTTCTGATGGAACTCCACTGACTTTGGGCTGCTCTGAAGAGGGCCCTGCATTCAGCACAGACGTTTGATTGTCTGATTATGTGAATTAGTGCGCTTCACTCACTCTGCATCTCACTGGAGCCGTGTGTGTGTGTGTGTGTGTGTGTGTGTGTGTGTGTGTGTGTGTGTGTGTGTGTGAGAGAGAGAGGAAGATAGACAGACTATGCATGCGTATGTGTATGTGTGTGTGTGTATCTGTGTGTATCTGTGTGTTTATGTGTGACTGTGTGTGTGTTTGTGTGTGTACCTGGCCTTCAACCTAGTGGACACAATGGATGTTCACAGAAATTGGTTGTGTGTCAGAATCTCAATTCCTGTTGATGTAAATGTGTAATACTTTGTGTGTGTTTCAGGGTTTGTGTGCGTGTGTGTCTGTATGTGTGTGTGTGTGTGTGTGTGTGTGTGTGTGTGTGTGTGTGTGTGTTTGTGTGTGTGTGTGTGTTTATGTGTGAATGTGTGTGAGTGTGTGTACCTGTCCTTCAACCTAGAGCACACAATGGTTGTCGCAGAAATTGGTTGTGTATTAGACTCTCCATACCTGTTGGTGTGAATGTGTAATACTTTGTGTGTGTTTAAGGGTTTGTGTGTGTGTGTGTGTGTGTGTGTGTGTGTGTGTGTGTGTTTTTATCTGAGTTTGTGTGTGTGTGTGTTTTTATCTGAGTTTGTGTGTGTGTGTGTGTTTATGTGTGAATGTGTGTGAGTGTGTGTACCTGTCCTTCAACCTAGAGCACACCATGGTTGTTCACAGAAATTGGTTGTGTATTAGACTCTCATAGTGCGCTAACCTTTTGACACTTGCCAATGCCTGTTGGTGTGAATGTGTACTAGTTTGTGTGTTTGTATGTGTGTGTGTGTGTGTGTGTGTGTGTGTGTGTGTGTGTGTGTGTGTGTGTGTGTGAGTGTGGTGGCCTCCTAGAGTTGGCTGATTGAATTCAGTATTGCTGGCCCTGTGGGTGGCCTTAGGCAGCCTGAGTGCTGGTTGAAATGACTCTGTGCAGTGCGCTACCCTTCAGACATACACACACATTGCTGTGCAGGCCTGTTGAGATGTAATCCAGAGGGCATCATGTGCTTCTCAAAGGCCACAAGCAAGCCTCTCTCTTTCTCTCCCTCTCTCTCTCTTCATGCTGTCCAAGCCACTACCATCATTACCATCATATGTCCAAGCCACTACCACCATTCATTCATTCATTCATTCGTCCATTCGTCCATTCATTCATTCATTCATCCATTCGTCCATTCATTCATTCATTCATTCATTCATTCATTCATTCATTCATTCATTAATTCGTCCATCCATTCATTCATTCATTCATTCGTTCATCCATTCATTAATTTATCCATACATCCAGTCATCTCTACTGCAGATCCTTATCAAAGCTGAGATTGCACCACCCAGATTACAGCAGCTCACACCTCTCTTCTCTCTTAGCACACACCTTATTCTCTGCTATCTATATTGGAGTTTGTGAGTCTTTGTACACCACAGTTTAGGCTGTCTCTGTGTGTGTGTTTGTGTGTGTGTGTGTGTTTGTGTGAGTAACACCTCTGCTCCACTTGACCAAGCCTTTAAACTACTGGGACAAGAGTGTGTGTGTGTTTGTGTGTGTGTACTGAAGGAACTATGTGGGGTGAAGAGGAGAGGACAGGAGGAGAGGCATATTAATCATCGCTGAAGCGTCCCCTCATCCCCTGGCGGCAGGGCATGGCTCTCTGTTCCCACGGCGACGGTGCAGGGCTTGGGCCGAATCATGTGATTATATAAAAGGCTGGCCGTCTGAGGGCACCTTGAGTAGGGAGAGCAGAGGAGTCTGCAACACAGAGAACGACCACAGACCAATGGACAACAACTGTGTGTCTTTGTGTGTCCTTGTCTTCCTGTGTGCCTCTGTGTGTGTGCCTGTGTAAATGGATGTTGAATGCATGAGGGCACATGTTGTGCCATACACGACTGCTGTTTGTTAGGGAAGTGGTTGTTTGCTGGTGTGTTTGTGTGTGTGTGATTCTATGTGTGTGTGTGTGTGTGTGTGTGTGTGTGTGTGTGTGTGTGTGTGTGTGTGTGTGTGTGTGTGTGTGTGTATAGAGCATGTGAGTCCTGCCGATTATGACCTCTCTTAACCCTCTCCTTTTTCCCCTCTACTGGCTTAGGCTTCTGTAAAAAGTCTTTAAGCCCCCGACCCGCAGCACTCCTTTCAAATGTTACGGAAAGTTAGCCAAATGCTAACTGTCCTCCTACCACTGCCACCCACACCTTCAGCAGGAACAAGCTCACCGGTGTGTTTTGAATGTTGTAGAATTCATGTTCTAAACAACATCTGGCGCCATTGGATGCAACGTGGAAATTTAGAATCTTACATTGTCGACAAACGCATTCTTTTATTAGAATGTTGAAGACTCTCCTGCTGAAGGGTTAAATGCCTCGGCACGCCGCCTCAGCGCAGGCCACAGCCAGCCATGTGGCGCTAACTCCCGACTGTCGGCGCCCGTCTGCAAAAACACAACGTCCATTAAAAACAAAAACAAGATATTGCCCCCCATCCTGTGTGTGTTTCATAACGGTTGCTTGCACAGCACCCATGGCCAACTTTATGTCTCTGCCGCTCCGTTTCTGAGCTCACTGGGCTGGGATTTTAATGTGTGATGATTGCGTTGTCTTTGAGCTTACATTACTGTTGCAGTGATGCTGGTGAAAACTGCATGAATCAGATGTAAAGCCACTCAGCCACATCAAAGGATGTTTTCATAACCGATTCAATTTCAATTTTGCAGTAAAGCTCTGGGCAGACGTACGCCGAAGCGCCATGCACACAAACACGCCTTCTCCCCATAAATGTAAATGCACACACACACGCAGACACACATATAAAAGAAACAGACACATACATATACACACACACACTCTCTTATACACACAATCACACTATCCTCAAGTGAACAGTGAAGCGCAGAGGACCCAGAGCGGTGCCTACAGATCTGGCCCTCTGCCACGGCCTTCCATAGAGTAACTGTGCCCCCCCGGAGGCCTGATGCCCAGTCTCCCAGAGCTCATAACAGCAGGAACACACACACACACACTCTACACATGTATGCACACTTACACTCCCCTGAGCATGCATGCCTGCAAACATATATGCACACACACTCAACAACACCACAAATATACAAACACACACACACTTACATACATGCAGATACACGCACCCAGCCATACATGCATTGACATGCATGCAAGTATCTCTCCAAAGCTGATGCACAGACATCCAGAAAAGAGGTCTTTCATGCAACCTAAACCTTCTGAGGACATGCATTCACATACCCTTAACAGCATAGTCTTAGATACTCAAACACACTCACACACTCACACACTCACACACGCACATGCACACACACACCATCACATTTGACCACAGGAAGAACAGTGCTTCTGTAAAGGAAAAAGATGATGTGTTGTCAATAAACCAATCAATCAATCAATCACATTAGCATTACAAACATCCACACACACACACACACACACACACACACTCACACACTCACCCACACACACACACATACCGTCACATTATCATTACACATACACTCAATTCCATAATCACAGTGTTACACTCAACACCAAAGAAAGGCTGACCGATTACAGCTAGATGACTGGTTATATTGGCCGACCAACTCGTCTGGTTGATTGGTTGAGTTCATAAACAAGGGTCCCTAACCCCTCTTGCACAACTTAATATGCATGCAATTAGGCAACATAATGGGCTCAGCGAGCAGGAGAAGTTGCAGCGCCTGACAGTGTTGACCTTCACTAAGAGGGCTGCTTCGGAGACACTCATTAAAGGCACGGGTCAATTAGCTTACTTAGTTTTACAATAAAAACAGTCTCCCCCCCACCCCAACCCAACCAGTAATTGTGTGGGCTAATTAAGCACCACAGTACACGCCTACGGTCTCCTCTTGAAGTGATGACTTCCATCAGTGACTGGGGACGGGAGAGACTCCCAAAAGGTCCCCATGGATCCGTGCGCTGTCAGGCCATATTTCTCTCCCTCCACTCCACAAGCCTTAGGACCCAATCGGGTGACTTATTATATGGCCCTATGTGATTTTCTTGGCACCTAATTGAGAGTGACTGTCACCGTAAGGAGACCTGAGGAGTGTGTGTGCGTGGGAGATCCTGCTCCTTTGCTCATTTGGAGAGGGCTGTCAATTCCGTTTTAACGGTGCAGCCTGTAGGTAAGACGGCAAAGGTTGCATATGAAAAGCATGACCATTATTTACAGCACAGAGTTATATAAACAATAGCTGACAGAGGTAATCACCTCTGTGAGAAAAAAATAGAAGGACTGTATAGATGTGTGCTGTTTACTAAAACGTACACTTCCAGTTCCCTACAGGGTTAGCTTGTTGATGAAGCTGTGTTTGTTTGAATGTTTGTTTGTTTGTTCCACCTCCACCGAGGCCCTATCTCCTCAGTGCCAGCACCAGATGACAGGTGTTGTATAGAGACGATCGACAGAGGTGGCCCCCATCTGCCTCTCCTGGGGCCGCGGGATGGAATGTCGGCAGTGTGGGCAGCGGCGGGGGCCCCATGATCGCTTCATCTCTGGTGCTTGATGCTTGATGGATTGCGGGTATTAGCAGCTGACAGGACACTGAGGGGTGCTGGATAGATGGGGCCTCTGCCCCCCCCCACCCCACCACCCCCAGGTCCCCTCGGCCGTCTGGGTGATTTGCTGTGAAGGATGTCTCCCCGCTTCGTTCTTGACATTGTAGACGGCATACTGCCACTACTGCCATCAGTCCAAGGTCAGCGCGCCTCTGCACAGCCCCCCGGGGCATTCCTGTGGTGGTGGTCAGAGATTACTCCCAATTTTCCACCTGATTCGTCACCGTCATGAAAATACATTACCTGCTCTTCCCTCGGACTCAGGTGCAGGGCTAGAAATGAGAAACGAGTATCAGCGATTGGGATTCATGCGATAAGAACTCACCACTGATTTGTCTAATCTGTTTCAAAAACTGCCTTAAGATGGCATAAATAACCGCTAACCACCACCTAATCATCGCTGGAGATTACAGTAATCTTCGTTGAAAACATTTGTGCCTCCAAAAGCATGCCACTGCCACAGTGGAACTGTTCAGCTGCCAGGCTGTAGAACATTGTCTCACTAATCTGCTACGGGCCTCATGTCTCATCATCCCCTTCAATGATTCCATCTTGCAGGTTTGCCAGGTACGGTATGCCAGATTGGACAAACCGAGCAGATGCGGAGTCATGGGGGCTGGTGGCATGGAGAGGCACAGCGGGCCTACGTGCAGCACTGCGTGGGCTTATGTAATACTCGTTATCACGGGCTGGTAAATGTACTTTGTTCCGGGCTGTGTGTGTGGCTGTGTGTGTGTGAGAGGTTGTGTGTGTTGTTTGATGGAGATGTTTGTCATCTCTGTGAAAAGCATGCAGCATAGACGACGAACACAGACGGAGGTAGCCTTTCCCCTCCTTTCCTAACAAACTGCCTTTAGCAGTCTCTCCCACTTCTCAGTCTCTTTCTATCTTTCTCTGCCTTTTTTCCTCTCTCCCACTCTCTGTTATCTCTGTGTGTGTTGATGAGGCCAGTAATTGAATTGGCCCCTGTGAATCCCTGCCTAGTGAGCATACATCACAGCTCGCTTTGTGTTTTAATCTTTTACTCCATTTCCCAGATCAAAGCCCAAGAAGACTCCATGTTACGGCTGCTTGATACTATTCAGGGTGGGGTGGGGTGGGGAAGCTGGTGTAAGTGTGTTGTGTGTATTCA
>NC_137923.1:18748417-18755917 GCF_963457725.1 Sprattus sprattus
TGTGTGTGTGTGTGTGTGTGTGTGTGTGTGTGACAGAAAGAGATGGGTCTTTGCTGCTGCCATTAGAAATATGTCTGTATATAGATTCTTCTCCAGAGATTAGGTCTAAGCATGTGTGTACGACATATCAAGCTGGATCTTTGCAACTGTCTGTGGGTTTGTTTTGTGTGCGCGTGTGTGAACACGTGTGTGTCTGTCTGGATGAATGCTCAGCAGGTCATGCTCAGTGTTGGTATTTATAGCAAGCAGACAGAGGGAGGCAGGCTGGGATTACAGTTATTTAACAAATCAGTTGAACACTCTCAATACCATGCCCACTTCTTCAAAACACATTCTCCATATCAGTAGACTATGCAAACTAAACTGTGCATACTTTTGCAAAACCAGACAAAAATGCAATCACTGTAGATTGAAATATGCTGTATTTTGACAGACAAATGAAACTATACACCTAAAATGTTGTATTGTTTTGTTTTTCTGCAGCCTTGTTACCGTCTATACAAAAGTGGTCATATTTCATTGAAATGTGCATGATTGTAAGACAAATGTAGACAAAGTCTGTGAAGAGATGATTGCACTTTTACTGCAGTATGTGTAAGTCATGGGCTATCAATGAGATAAAGTGAACCAGACCATGCAACTACAGTTAATGTACCACACTCAGTGGTATCTACAGCCCTGCAACAGGAAAACCAGCAGATCAAAAAGTGTGTTCTTGGTGTCATGATAGCTGCTTGTCTTGAAATATCATTCATTAGATCTACAGCATTATGTGAACAGAAGACTTCTTGTGGTAGTATGTTGACTTGCTGTTTCTGAACTGAAAAGCATCTACACACATTTGTTTTACTATACCACATACCTTGTAGCACAGTGGCGTCCTTTAACACTGCAGCATTTCAGATGTCTTTGTCAAATGGATTCACTGTAAAAAGATGTCACTGTCATCCTTTTTTCCTTTTTTGCAATGCGAATCTACTTTGTGCAAACATACAGTAGGTGATATGTTAACAAAAGATACATGGATTTTTCTTATGTTTCAAGATGTTTGTCATTTTAGTTAATTGTATTTAGGATGCCAGGTAACAGCGTTTACTATTGGTATGGCTGCATGTGTCTGTTTTGAGTGAAGTGGTGAAGGTATAGTGGTTGTAGAGCATTTTGCATGAAAGGTTAACTGATACACACTGTTACACACACACATAAGCACGGATCATCACCACCACAGACACACTCAACGTTAAACATGCACACAGATGTACACATACCCACACACTCACACACACATCCTTATGTGCTGGAAAGCTCTCCCACAATCACCACTGTGTTTTCCAGTGGCGGTCCGTGCATTTCACGACTAGGCCTTCAGCGATGTCCTACACGATGTTAAACTGAGTGAATCCACCTCCTAATACCATCATTATGACGCCATGGCTCTCGAACCAGTATATTTTATACAGAAAGACAGTATAAGTGAGCATTGCATCACCTAACATAGTCGAGTACAACAGACTTTATTAATATTTCCGGAGCATTTCAAATCAATACACCCGTATTAACAATACATTAAGAGTAGTAAACTCTAAGTTATATGATCGCTTGGATATTACTGTCACAACTTAAAAATAAAAGGCGATTTTCAGGGATTAGTCTACAAAGTTTTATTAAGTCCACCAAAAGTAGCCTATGTGACTCAATGTGAGGTTTAACAAGTTTAACAAGTAACATCGCATTGTCCCACCTGCAAAGCAGTTTCATTAAACTTCCCATCCTCACGATATCCAGTTTTTCTTGAAAGTTCCGTCTTGAAAATGGCGTTGTAATTGTATCAAAAACTGGAATTATCAAGTTTGTGTAAACTAATTTATTTGAGTTGGTTAATGTAATTATATTTAGTCTTACCAATTGAAACAACTAGAAGAATAAGCATTGAAACCGATGTACGTCGTTTTAGCCAGCTAAACTGAGCACTGAAGCACTGCACCGGTCTGCCTCAGTATCCAATCAAAGGACGTTTACGTGTCACGTTCAACGCGAGGAAAGAACTCTTCCGGGCCTTCTAGAAGGCCCAGTGTCGCCAACTCGAAATCTGATCGGTTGTCACAACTGTCTGTTTCAGTTCATTCAACTTAAATGAACTGAAACAGCAAGTTGTGATAGCCAATCAGATGTACACGGGCCTTCAATGTGAATTCTGAAGGCCTCAGGGAAGATTTCTGTTCTCTGGGAAGATTTCAAGGAGCGTGGCAACACATGATAGCGGAAATATGATTGGATGAAAGCTCTAACATAAATGAACAACGCTGGAAGCATGAAATGAAGATAATGGACTATGGGGAATCATTTAATACATATTTATGAAAAGAAAATATTAAAATTAAATTTATTTTATTACATTTATTTTCTGATGATGTTTAGGCCAGCAGAGAAGGCCTTGAAGGCCCTGACGGACCGCCACTGGTGTTTTCCCATACCACAGCATCTTCTGACCCTCAGCTCTTGAAGGCTAAGCCCTGTGAGACTAACATCTGGGAACCCTGTTGCATCTCCATCACAACCTTTTAAAAAAAAGAGTCTGTTGTTTCTAATCCAACTAGCTACAGAGCCTTTCTGTGTTCCGGGATGTTATGTATTTCTTAAGATTCCTTGTTTTGTCACCACTGTAGATATCTCCTCAGCATGTCAAAGAGGATCACTGTTTTCATCAAATTGAAAAAGAGAAAATACTTAACTTAAAAGCCGAGAATGCAGAGAACACATGGCACCATTGTGACCTGGGAACTCACTGTGTTCTACTGTGCTGTGTGCTTAATTATTGTTTGAGGCAGAAGCCGTTCTAAAAAGTACACATGGCATTCTTAAGGGATTCTTTTAAGTGTGTGCAGGGAAATCTTAGAGATATAAACAAAGCGGAGATGAAAGTTACTTTCTTTTACTTTAACTTTGCTTTAACGTTACCTTTCCCAATATGTGAACACTTCAAACCTGGGGTTTTGATTTTTTAAGCCTTTGTTTAGCAAAGAAATGGAACAGTGGCAACATTTGACTTACACACGCAAGATGGCAGACTAAAAAGATGTAAGACGTCTCAGCTCCTCAGAGGCCCATACGCTCAATCCACTCACCTGCACTCAGTGAAATGATTGTCTAACTCTCCCTCTCCCTCCTTCCTCTCTCTCTCCTCCTCTTTCTTTCTCTCCCCCTCTCTCTCCCTCTGTTGCTCTCTCTTTGTATTGAGTAACAGGTATGTGTGTGTGTGTGCATGGACACAAACGCTTGTTGGGTTTAGAGCTGCACTGGTGGCAGGAGAGAGTGCTGCGGTCACACTGGCAGGGCAGAGGGAGATAGGGGGGAGCTCCAGATGGGGGTGTACTGTATGTGTTTAGGTTGGCTTGGCTTGCCTCTGCTCTCTCTCTCTCTGTCTCTCTCTCTCTTTGTCTCTCTTTCTCCCTCTATCTGTCTCTCTCTCTCTCCTCACAGACCTCAGCTGGGTCGTGGTTAGATCGGGCCCAGATGTGGCCGAGAAGGCGACCTGTTTCATGGTCAGAAGTGATAAAGGTGTATCTGGCAGCAGTGGGAGCCAGTGTGGCAGAAGTGAACTTTATAGAGTCTGACACACATGCACATACAGTAGTACACAGAGCAGTATCGGACAAGCATGGAAATGAGCTTTAACACCTGGACTTTAGGATCAGATTTAGAACAACTTTCACACAGCACTATAAAGCAGGCCGGAGTGTCATAGTTAAGAAGTAGAGTGCAGTGTAGGGCAATCTGAATGAAAAGTATTTAAGCCTCATGGCATGCCATCAAACGTTGTTATAAGGGACATGAGCACGTTGGCGATGATGGCAAGAAAAAGTCCCTTTTAATTGGAGTCAACCTTACATGTAACCCAGCTCGCACGGTACCTGAAGCTGGCCCTTGAGAGCAACTGACGATGAGGATGAGAGACATGGACGAAGGAGATTGTAATTGTCACAGGTCTTCCTTTCTTTCCAGAGCAAGGTGCTGGTCAGCATGTTGAACTATGATTTGTACGTAGCACAGAAAGCCATAAAACAACTCCTAAGATGAATCTGGAGGACAGAAGCGCAGAGTGCCCACAGCCCTAAGAGAATCCAGTGAACTGGATAAACAACAATTACCATATATATAGAAATTATGCCGGGTATGTGGTTTATTCTGCTTTTTCATATTGGAACACATTATAGCCCAAGGATTTTTTTATAATGTTATGGGTGATTACATATACAGTATACACCGCCGCACACACACACACACACACACACACACACACACACACACACACACACACACACATATATATATATATACAGACAGGCGGTTTGTCTGGCACAAACACACTCACACACACATACACACACATTTTCTGTTCCTCTCTCACATGCACACACGTACACACTAACACACACATAAACACACAAACACGTACACGTTGTTTGCATTGATAAACCGTGCTTCCTGGTGAGACAAGAGCTGGAAGGCACAGGAAGAGGAAGTCTTCGCCGTCTCCAGGGTTCTGCTGAAAGTGCTTGAGGCTCTTTAACCAACTCCACACACACACACCCACACAGACGCACACTCACACACACACTGCAGCTACCTCTTCATCTGCTGGCCCAGCTAGAGAGGAATGGGTCTGTATCTCTCACTGTATCCCTCTCTCTCTCTCTCTCTCTCTCTCTCTCTCCACTTTCTCTCACATGCCCACACAAACACACCCGTGTGTCCCATCTTCATGTCTCACCCCTTGCTACCACTGTTTCTCTCTCACTCTCTCTCTCATACACACACACACATACAAAAACATACCTTCTCACTTTTAATGTTTTCTTCTCTGTCTGTGATGTCTGTCTACATGTCTGTTTGTCTTTATCTATAGTTTCCCAAGTAGGTCTGTGTTTTTTATCTCCCTCTCCCTTTCTCTCTCCTCTCTGTGACTCTTTCTCTCTCACTGTTTCCCCTCAAACACACCCTCACACACTCAATGTCTCACCTTTTTCGTCCATCTGCCAATATCTGCACTAGCCTCTCTCTCTCTCTCTCTCTCTCTCTCTCTCTCTCTCTGTCCACACAAATCCAAACACACCCTCACCCACTCACTTTCACCATCTCACCTTTGTCTGTTGTCCATCCATCTGTGGTTTCTTGTGTGTCATCCTTTCTCTCACTTCTCTTTCTTTCACTGGCTGGTGGAGGTGTGAAGCCCGGCGGGAAAGAAAATCAGGCAGGCAGGTTTGTCCACAGCCCTCAGCCAGCCAGCCTGCCCAAGCCCTCATCCTTTCCCCCACAGTGCTCTCCCTCCCTCTCCCCTCACATCTGCCACCCTCCTTTCATCCCCATTATCCCTGCCCTGCTCATTGTGTGTGTGTGTGTGTGTGTGTGTGTGTGTGTGTGTGTGTGTGTGTGTGTGTGTGTGTGTGTGTGTGTGTGTGTGTGTGTGTGTGTGTGTGTGTGTGTGTGTGTGTAGGTGTGTGTGTCAGTGTGTGTGTGTGTGTGTGTGTGTGTAGGTGTGTGTGTCAGTGTGTGTGTGTGTGTGTGTGTGTGTGTATGTGTGTGTGTGTGTGTGTGTGTGTGTGTGTGTGTGTGTGTGTGTGTGTGTGTCTGTCTGTTTGTGTGTGTGTGTGTGTGTGTGTGTGTTTGTGTGTGTCTGTGTGTGTGGGTGTGTGTGTGTGTGTATGTGTGGGCAGGAGTGTTTTCATACCACCACTACACTGGTGTGTCTGTCTACCCAAACAGCAGCTGGGCCAAGGCAGAATGTGACTCTGGTCCTGTCAGCTGGTGTGTGGGGATTCTTTAAGGGGGTTCTCCCAGTCTGGCTCGTATCATTGCTGCTGATTTCTGCCATGTGTTCTCACCCTAAACATCGCATCGGTGGAATTCCATACTCCATTACTCTATGTTTCAGTGACATACAGCAATGCACAATAACATTGCAAGAAACAATGCATGCACTTTTCTTTCATTTATTTGTTTTGATGTGTTTACTAAACATACACTCTCTGTTTTGCACATTTTGTGCAATTTATAATAGAGCACATTATGAGTCATTATGAATAAACATGATTTGCATGATGGACTCCATGGTCATATGCATGTTAGAAAACTCCATACCATAAAAGACTGTCAGCAACATATTTCCAACCAGGGAACCTTCAAACAGGCAGTTGCCCCCCTGAATGAGCAACCATTTCCATATGGATGAGAAATTATGCTGATTTTCATGATTCATGATTTTTCAGATAACCTTTATACTCCAAGGTTGGTTACTGTATGTTCTGAGTTATGTGAATACTGAGAATGTAAAGCTGAGTTCTGGGAACAGCACAAGATGAAGTGTTTCTCTGTGGGTGTCTTGGGTGGAGGTGAGATGCAAAAGCACGAGGATGGAGAAAATAAAGGAGGATTCCTACTACTCAAACACTTTGCTCAAACACGTTGCCAAGACACAAGATGACTTTCTTTTGTATTTTATTGTTATGTTATGGTTACAGGTGGCTACTGCTGTAAATTATACATTCAGCATTGAACCTTCACAAACAGTCATTATCCACTACATACAGCGGGTAAAATAAGTTACCATTTTTCTTAGTAAATATATTTCCAAAGGTGCTACTGACATGACATTTTCACCAGATGTTGGTAACAACCCAAGTAATCCATACATACAAAAATACCAAAACAAACAAGTTCAGAAAATATATTACGGTAATAATTTGATGCACACCATGTTTGGAGGAGAAATGGCACTGCACATCATCCCAACAGTAAAAATTTGGAGGTGGGAACATCATGGTGTGGGGCTGCTTTTCTGCATACGGTACTGACAAACAACACACAATTGAAGGAAGGATGAATGGAAAAATGTACAGAGACATTCTTAATAAAAATCTGCTGCCATCTACCAGGATGATAACGATAAAACGAGGGTGGACATTTCAACAAAGACAATGAACACCCAAGGAAACTCTCAATTGGTTTCAGAGAAAGAAAATAAAGCTGCTAGAATAGCCCAGCCAATCACCTGACTTGAATACAGACGAAAATCTATGGAAAGAACTGAAGATCAGAGTTCATAGAAGAGGCCCAGGGAACTTTCAAGATTTGAAGACTGTTTGTGTGGAAGAATGGGCCAAACTCATATCTGAGCAATGCATATGACTTGTTTCTCCATACAGGAAGCATCTTAAAGTTGTCATACCTACAAAGGCTTTTTTTTACAAAGTATTAAATAAATATCAGTAAGCGTGTTCAATACTTTTTCTCTGTGTCATTTCACATTATTAGACATAACTTAATTTTTGGACTAATTTGTTCTGGTTTCTTTGTATGTTTGGATTACCTGGGTTGTTACAAACATCTGGTGAACATTTTATGTCAATAGCACCTTTGGAAATATATTTACTGAGAAAAATGGTGACATGTTCAATACTTATTTTATCCGCTGTATGTTGCCTTCTTCTTTCTCTTCTTTTT
>NC_137923.1:18758417-18768417 GCF_963457725.1 Sprattus sprattus
AATCCAACACACTCACACTCAAACATACGCTGTCTCTCTCTCACACACAGACACACACACACTTTCAGTGTCGCCACCCCCCACCCTTAACAACCATACACTCACTCACCCACACACACACACACACACACACACACAAACTCACACGCAGACCATAGACACATACAACACACATTTGTGTTCCTTGGCCCGTCTGATAGTGGTGGTAATTATGGATTTGTTTTAATCTCAGGCCCCACACACACACACACACACTCCCCTAACACCCCCCCCCCCCCCTCCCCGCCCCTTTTGTTCAGACTATGTATGAGCTCATAGCACAGTCACAGGGGGACAGGTAAGGGTGGGGGAGGTTGTGTAACCAGGGCGACGCTCACTTCATTTGCTTGCAGTCAGAGCCATGAGATCGTCTCACTCCATTTCACCTCTGCCACTGCTACCTCTGCCACTGCTGCGCTGCTCACAGACGTGATAAACACTACCCGCTGTGCTCCGCTCTGAGCCACTCTCACGCAGAGCATGCAACAAGGCTAAGCGGGAGTATACGCCTGAGTAAATCCCACCGGGACGACAACTAACACTCAGTCTAACTGTTCAGTGGGTGTCTGAATGATGCTCCTCTAAGATATACTAATATAAACACACACAAATACAGACACTTGTACATACACACAGACAAGCACACACAAGCACCCAAACCCACGCACGTGTCCTGGGAGCCAGCAAGACTGAGTGGTGGTGAAGGGGTGGGTGATCAAAGCTTGACCTTAGCGAGGTGTCAGTTCAGGGCAGAGGTCTCAACACGCCTTTTCCCACGGCAAACTGAACCCCCCCACCCCCCCCCCCCCAGTAGCCGAGACCTTTCTGGACCTCCCTTAAACCTTACTGAGACCTTACTGAGACCTTTGTGAGAGGTGAAACACAGTCCTGACTGTATACAGAAATACACTTTTGTGATTTATACCACAGTCCATAAAAATGGCCTACATAACAGATGAGGAATGAAGTACCCGAGCATGTTAAGGAGGTATGGGCTGATGCTGTGTGGGGGGGTGTGTGTGCAGTGCCGCTGCTAGCCATTTTGGTGCCCTAAGCATAACTCCTTTATGATGGGGGCGCTATTTACCTCGTCAATACAGATTCTAAGTTAGTTATCTAGCTAATGTTATAGTCTCCTCGATTTAACTTAACATTTTAACACCAGTTCATCATGTGTAAAGAATGCTGATATGAAATATGAAAACAACCAGTAGTCAATGTGCAAGCTTCCAATTGAATGGTGGTTTAAGATACTCTATTTGATTTCGGGCAGTCTGTCCTTCACTCGAGGCATGATGATCTCTCGCTACAAGTTTCATCTGTTTGTGTTGGCGTAACAAATTACTATTATAATTTTTCGTACACTATTGTAACTCTTTTTGAGCATTTAAATATATCACTTGTTCTGCCTGTTTTGCGATCTACATGCCTAAAAGGTGCCTTATATTTCTATATTGAAATAATATCAGAATAATTATTTTTATAACTATGATGATTTTTCAGTTACCTATTTTTTGGTGCCCCCTCAGGACGTGGTACCCTACACACAGCGCGTAGTGTGCGTTATGGGAGCGGCGGCACTGTGTGTGTGCAAGAGAGAATCAGAGTTGTTGATGCTTTAACACTAATTTAATGCATTTGCATCATTTCATTAACACGAGTTTGAAAAGAAGTTTGAGAACCTCCTTGCTAGCAAATGCTAGTGTGTCTTGTCAATGACCTAGTTGTGTTTTGGTGACTTCTAAGTTCTCCTTGTTTAAGCTGGCGTCAGCCTCTGAAAGAGCTGTCTTCTTGTATCGGGAGTTATATGACTGCCAGCTGGCTACTTAGCTAGCTATGCAGCAGTTGCATTTGTTGGCTAGCTAATGTTGCTCTGTTACGGTTGCTAGCTGTTATTGAGGTTAAAACCTCAGTGTTTTTCATATATTACATGCTCCCCAATGAACGTTCTGTTCTTATTGTTTATCAAAAAAAAAAAAAAAAAAATGTAATCTGTTTATTAGGCTTTGCAGTTTTTTAACATGGCACAAATAGTTATACATATGCATCTAATTGTTTTTTTAACCCTTCTAGAGCAGGGGTTTTCAACTGGTTTTGTCCCAGGGACCACCATTCTGACAAGAAAGAAATCCGCGGCCCACTGATGTGCCTGCGTGCGTGCATGTGTGCGTTCGTTCGTGCATGTGTGGGGAGAGGGGAGACCTGTCAGTGTAATATCTGGGCATGGTGAAGTCCACAGAGCCTGTCTATTTGTGTCGAAATGGTAGACAGCGACAGTCTCATATCATTCTCTTGCCCTGTACTTAGTCTTCAAGTACGCAAAAAAAAATGCTCTCACACAGGTAGTTTGAAAGTTTGCAAAATACACCTCATTGCTTTTGCAGCAAGCTCTGGAAATTCGGTCTGGCAACTTATCCAGATCTTAAGTCATATGAAAATCACGCAACATCTGTTGCATGTAGGCTACTCAATAAGCTTGGCATTCAAGAAAACGTAATGCGTCTCCATATGCCGCAATAGTTTTGACGGCTTCATAGCTTCAGTTGACAGTAATGTTGAACACACGAAACACAGTGGTACCTCCTCTCCTGCTCTGGCTATCATCACTGTAAATCCGTATTCGTACGCGAGACTGTATGTTATGAATTATCCGGTATGGCGTGACGTTACGAACGCAATGCATTAACATCAGCAAAGCACAGGCTACCATAGACTAGATAGGTGCAAGGCTACATTCTGTCAGCGTGAATCACCTTTATATTATTTTAGACATATTTCTTATTTCAGACATTTTCAAGTAATCTGGAAATGTGTTGAAATATCAAAGCAAATTATTATTATTATTATTTTTTTTTTAATCGCGGACCCCCTGCAATACCACCGCGGAACACCAGGGGGCCGCGGACCCCCGGTTGAAAACCTCCGTTCTAGAGTAAACTATTATATAAAAGCCAAGACAGCAGTCATGATGCGATTATTTGAAAGTTTATCCCACATGATGGCCATTCGCTCTGGGTCTCCTGCTGGAAAGGGGCCTCTCCTTCAGATAGCTGTGCATATATATTTGTGCATGTATGTCTGTGTGTGTAACTTAGTCAATTTACACACTTGCACGTGTATGTATGTCCTTTGTGTGTGCGTATTTCCCCTGATCCTCCAGAGCTTGCGATACACTGACTTAATGGTCGCTGACAGATGCATGAAATGGGCCCCACTGCTCCACTCAATCAACCCTACTGCCTTTGCACCTGGAGCTAAATCAGTGCACTCCATCTCGCAGCGTGCCCTCACAGATACCCCGCTGAATTAATCAAAACACAACCAGGGAAATGGGGCAGCCATCTCCACAAATCTCACATCCTCCGTGAAATTAACATCTCCTGGATGTCATCTCTTCAGAAGAAAAAGAAAAATAGTAAGTCACCCTCTGTTATTTGTTCACAGTGTGGCTATTGAAGTAGATTGAGTGGGCGATCCCTAAGCTGTGCCTGCTGGCTTTTCCTTTACGCTTTTTCCCAGGCTGGGAAGTTGTGAGAGGATCCCTTAGCCCTTTTGGCTGTCGGCGGAGCGCGCTGTGAAGCCAAACAGCCCGAGCGGCAGAGACACAGACAGCAACAGCAGATGAAGCAGCACGCGCACATTTACTCACTCCCTCTCTCTCACCCTTTCACACACACAGACACACACACACGTGGAAACACACTTCCACAGACACACTGGGAAGAGAGAGCAGAGCTGGAAGCCTCACAGCTGATTTTTTGATGCCCAGAAGGAGAAGCAAGACACATAAATCTTGTGTGTTCATGCAAGTGAGAGTGGGCATGGATGTGTGTGTATGACGGTGTGTGTGTGGGTGTGTGTATGTGTGTGAGTAAGCGCAGCTTGAGGAGGACTGTTGGTACAAACACACAGCCCGACGCAGCCAGGAAAGGAGACGGCAGACTGTGATTGGCATGTTGAGCCCTGCTTCTGATGCCAGGCACTGAGGAGATCCTTTCACACACACACACACACCTACACACAGACAAGCATACATACACACTCTCTGTCACACACGGAGACACTGGAACTTATGGACAGAGCTGAGACGGCAGGGAAGAACGGAAGTCTCACTCATACACAACAACAACAACAACGACAACAACATTGGGCTCATGAAGGAGCGACAGCAACGTTTCAGCCCTGGGTAAGTGAACTTCTGTGGTGAGTGCATGTGGACACACACACACACACACACACACACACAAACACACATACATCAACTCGTAGACATGCACTTACACGTGTATCCTTAGCAATATCATCTGGACGTGGGCATGTACCTGGGTCCAGTGGGGGAATGTGTAGAAAGTGTGTGTGTGTGTGTGTGTGTGTGTGTGTGTGGGATGTGGAATGTGGAATGGGCTGTAAGGGGGGTCGATGCCTCTGGGCATGCCTAAAGGAGCTCTTCTGTCTGAGAAACTCCGCGTCCATGCTGATCCGTGCGTCTGTGTGGATCTCTGCTCAGCAATGGAGAAGTGGTCTGAGGAGAGCTTGAACATGATGAAATGAGTGTTTTAGTTGGTGCAAGTTTTCCTTCAGATTAATATTTTCCTGTACACTTACACATCCACATACAAAGCATGCTATATTGATTTTCCCTGGCATGGGTGAAGCCACACACACATTAACAGACAGACACTCACAAATACTTCCATACTGAACTCCCCTGACCTTGGGCGAGCAATGTTGTCAAGGTTCTCTTTCTTTTTCTCTCTGTCTCTAACCCTCTCAATGTTTCTCCCTCTTTCTCTCCCTCTCTCTGTCTCTTTCCCTATTCTTTATTCCATTATTTGACCAGTCATTGCGCAGACAAACAGACTAGACGATAGAGCTGGAATTGACGAAAAACAGGTTTGTCTTTGTGGTATGTGTGATGTATTATTTCTCCCTCTCTCTCATGTTGTTATTAGTGGCAAGGAGAGAGAGAGATGGAGGAAGAAAGGGAGGGAAAGGGGGAGAGAGAGGAAGAACGACTGTGACAGTGTGGTAACAGCGCTGCCGGGAGGGAGATAAGAGTTCAGGCTGGCAACAGGAGCGTACGCGGTAGCTGTGGCGGCAGCATCGTGGCTCCAGAGATGTGCTGATAAACACACAGCTACAACCACCTCCACGGAACATTCCAGAAATAAAGGGCCTCCGAGAATTAGCTTTTCAATTCTACTAATATTCACTATATATATATATATATATATATATATATATATATATACGTATATATATATTTTAAAACAACAAACCGGCCACACCTCTATTGAATG
Organism: Sprattus sprattus; assembly: GCF_963457725.1. NCBI lineage: Eukaryota > Metazoa > Chordata > Actinopteri > Clupeiformes > Clupeidae > Sprattus > Sprattus sprattus. Next base: position 18,763,757 of record NC_137923.1, read on the forward strand.
CTCTTTGCTCATTGTACAAGTGTGTTTCAAGCAGTGTTTGCTTTATCAGTGTTTGCTCCTGCCAGCAGACGGCTTGAAAAATAAGTGATCCAGAGATACAGAGAGGCGCCAGCTGCTCAATAATAATTAATCTGGTGTCCTAATGATTAGGTATTAATTCAGGGAGAGGGACGGAGTGGCGACTGTCTCACTCGCTTGACACACGCACAAGCTTGCAAAACGTGGGTGTGGGGAGACAGCTGGTGCTATGGAGTGATGAATGTACAACTCCTATGCTCTGGGTGGATTTAGTTTAAAAGTGTGTTGTGTGCTATAAGTGTGTGGCAGCTTGTGTGTGTGTGTGTGTGTGTGTGTGTATGTGTGTGTGTGTGTGTGTGTGTGTGTGTGTGTGTGTGTGTGTGTGTGTGTGTGTGTGTGTGTGTGTGTGTGTGTGTGTGTGTTCTGTAAGCATATGAGCTCCTTCTGAAAAACGTTATCAATCACTCACCTGAAGCTTTAAAGCAGATGTGTGTAATCTCTGTGAACTTAATATAAATCAAGGCGTTGACCTTATCCCACCCTAACCTGTGATCATCTTCTGAAGTTTACATAACCCTTCTGACTAAGTCTAAGGATGATGATGATGGTGATGATGAAGGCGATGACGATGGTAATTAGACACACACACACAAAGATGAAAGCATCTCAAGCAGGCGCAGATGGTAGTGTCTGTACAAGAGGGCGGAGACGATAGGAAAAACAGAAACCCCCCCCCCCCCCCTCCTCCCAAAAAAAAGAAAAAAGAGAAGACTGTAATGAGAGAAGGGAGAAACACCCATTAGCTCAGAGCAGAGGAAGAGGATAAGAGTCGGGAGGGAGGGAGGGAGAGAGAGAGGGCTGATTTTGAAGGGGCTAACTCACTCATTACTGAGAACGCTGAGTGAGACTTCCACTTCTCCACTGTGGCCCGGAAAGCTTCCACACTGCCTGCAAGTGCACTTGGCTTTCTTTGTTTAAATCCAGAATCTGTCACAAGGGGCACACCAAACATCCTTCTGTGTGAGTAACCAAAAGTTCAGTGTGTTCACTGGGAGTTCAGTGTGCGAGCATTTAGTTTCATCTAGTTTCTCATTTGCTAGGGCTGTTTCTGTGCAGTTTAACACGAACAAGGCAATGGATATTAGAAACATTGGTGGGTAAACTGTCTGTGTTTAAGCTCCAACCGGCGCTGCCACTACTGATGGTGTCTGTTCTCTTGGGGTTTGATTGATGGGTGATGGGTGCAGGGGGAGGTGTGCACTCTTCTTTATGGCTTTTTGCTTGGAGGATGAGCAAAAAGGGGGCAGAGATCCCAGAATAATTCAATCAAAGCATTAAAGGAGAAAACATGGCCTGCAGACTCACTCAGTCCTGAAAAGGCTGGCAGGGTTCTCTCCGGATGATTTCAGGGAAGTTACGCAGGCCGGGATTTGTTTGTGTGGGTGGGTGTGTGTGAAGCAGATCCTTCTGTCTGCCTCACCCGAAAGCATTTCTTTCCCTTGGTTACCTGTGTCTATGTCTGTGTCTGCGTGTGTGTGTGTGTGTGTGTGTGTGTGGGTACATGTGTGTGTGTGTACGGGCGTGGGTGTGTGTGTGTGTGTGTGTGTGTGTGTGTGTGTGTGTGTGTGTGTGTGTAGAACTGCCCAGGCCAGCTCATTTGGCAGGACATTTTATTTAATGAGCGAACCCTGGAATACTCCTCGGTGGCTTGTGGAGATTCTGAACATCTCTTCCCCCCTGTTTGATCTGCCGGTCATAAGGAGAGAATAAAAAAAAAGTGAATGATAAAATAGTAAGGGGGGTGGAGTGGAAGATAGATATTTCTTACCCCTAAATAGCAAGATGTTCAACTTAGACATTTCACTAAAAAGAAGAAAGAAAGAGAGGGAGAGCAGGAGCGAGATAGAGACAAGACTGAGGGGGGAACTGTAAGGTTACAGGTGTTTGATCAAGAAACTAATCTCCTTTTTGAAGCACATTCCTCTCTGTCCCTTAGAGCTTTGAACTACTGAGAAGAACCATGGAAATAGGATTGGGGAAGAGGAGGGCATGCAGACAGACACGCCAGTGTGTGTGTGTGTGTGTGTGTGTGTGTGTGTGTGTGTGTGTGTGTGTGTGTGTGTGTGTGTGTGTGTGTGTGTGTGTGTGTGTGTGTGTGTGTGTGTGTGTGTGTGTGTGTGTGTGTGTGTGTGTGTGTGTGTGTGTGTGTAGGGGTTTGAAGTGCAGAGGCGGGGGTGACCTTGGAACCAGAGCCTGGGTCTCGGCGGGCCCTTCTGCCTCAGAGAATTGTGGGTGCTGGGGAAGCGAGGGAGTCGAGGGACTGGGGTGTGTGTAGCGCCCCCATGTCCCCATGCGCCCCGAGAGAAGGTCACAGTCACCCCGGTTGGGCTATTGATATTGTCGGCTGGCTTGCTTGTTCGCTGGCTGCATAATCTGCAGTGTCTGGGTTGTTTGGCCAGCAAATGAGGAGGAGGGTCTGGGAGTCATGGAGAATGACCAAGAAAGCAAGTAAACAAACGGCAGACAGATTTGGATCTTCTTACTGTTTGCACCACATCATGTGGCTGACCATTTGACTTTCAGATTTATGCTTGAGAATAATGGGGTGGATGATAATGAATGGATATATGATTGACAGAGAGAGGGAAAGAGAGAGAGATAAGAAAAATGTTCGGCTTGGAATAGTTGCTGAGGGAGCACGCTCAGTCTTTTAATTTAAAGCATTAGAGCATGTTTTATACCCAAAGCTGCTATTCTGGGCTCCACTCTCCCTTAGGGTTTGGCTGGGCCACTGCCTCGGTGAATCACCCACCCAGGAACACTGGCAGCTGGGATTGTATACCTGCCACTCTTCGCTTACCCTCTCACTCTTTCACTCTCTCTCTCTCTCTTTCTGTCTTCCTCCTTTCATTTCATTTCATTTCATTTTGTCGTTCCTTAACTCTCTGGCTCAAGCATTCCCGGAATACCACAGGAGCCGTAAAAACGTATCTCTCGTTTCCACTGAGGTCAGAACCAATTCCCAGGCTTAAAACCTCCTCCTCTTGCTAAGGTCCATATGCAGTATGTGTGGGACTCATCCGTCGCTCAATGGTGTTTTGAGCCCTCAACTTCGACTGCCAGGCAGCGGCTGCCTGGAAGGTGGTTCCGCCCCCAAAACTCTTATCCAATCAATGTGCTTCCCACCTCCAAACCTCTGGTTCCGCCCCCAAACCTCTGGTCCAATCCAAACACTTTGAGCCCAAATTCAAACTTTCTGTATAGTGCTCTCATTCCAGCTCCAACTTCATTCTACCTCTCAGCAACGAGTGAAAGCTCCAACTTTACAAAGGTATGTAGCTAATATATTTCTATTTTAAACATGAAATGGCTAATTGTGTTTGCTTCAGGGCTGTACATGTAAGATGGGCCAGCTAATGTTATGTTTAGCATGCAATATGTTAACCATATTTAAAGATAGATCGTGCTAATCTTAGCTGTGGTAATGTCTTTTCAACCTGCTAGCTAGCTCAATCTGGTTAAAACATTAGGTAACAGTAAGCCTACAAAGTAAAATGTATTACTGTAGATTAATCACTGTATAAAATGGGCCGGCTAATGTTATCTTTACCATGCAATATGTTAACATAAAGATAGATTATGCTAATCTTAGCTGTGGTAATGTCATTTCAACCTGCTAGCTAGCTAAATCTAATTTTAGCTGTGGTAATGTTATTTCAACCTGCTAGCTAGCTAAATCTGGTTAAAACATTAGGTAACAGTAAGCCTATAAAGTAAGATTAATTACTGTAGATATGTATTTAAGTGATTAATTACTGTAGATATGTATTTTAGTGATTGTTAATGGTTAGTGGTTATCTTTCAAATGACGTTGAGCTGCTTTGGAATAAGGGTAACTCTCAGGCAGCCAATTGGTTTTAGATACCTGTGAGGCACTTGATGTTGAGACTGGTTGACTACCAGGCTGCTTACTAACACTGGGTAACTCTCAGGCAGCCAATTGGCTTTGGGTGCCTGTGAGGCACAAGATGTTGATACTGGTTGACTTCCAGGCTGCTTTGGAATAAGGGTAACTGTCAGGCAGCCAATTGGTTTTAGATACCTTTGAGGCACTTGTTGAGACTGGTTGACTTCCAGGCTGCTTACTAACACTGGGTAACTCTCAGGCAGCCAATTGGCTTTGGGTGCCTGTGAGGCACTCGATGTTGAGACTGGTTGACTTCCAGGCTGCTTTGGAATAAGGATAACTCTGAGGCAGCCACCAGTTGTTGTAATAGGCTTTTTAATAGACTTCATACAGGTGACTTTGTGACAGCCAGTGGAGAGGAATCTAGGCATGGTGGATTACCGTTATGCTTTAGACTGCTTAACACTGGCCATGTAGCCTACAGTTCAGGTCATCACAAGATAAAATAGTTTAGGATGTGTGTCTCAGGGAGTCATAGGCTTATGTTTTCATACTTTTTCCCCGTTTCAGGCAATGGAGAAGAATTGGCTGAAGTCAATCGAAGATGGCTTAAAGAAGGAAAGGGACCCTAGAATCAAGCAATCCTTTGATATTCTTGAAGGGAATATTCCTGAGGATTTTTTTGAGGAAATTAGATTTTTACCATTTTCACATTATTCTGTATCAACTTGGTTAC
>NC_137923.1:18773417-18775917 GCF_963457725.1 Sprattus sprattus
AAAATGTTCAGTGTTTGCGTTCTGGTGTTCGTAACGGTCCTGACTCTGTAAATGGGACAGAAAGAAAAGTGGCTTCGACCGAGCTATAAACAAGCCCTTCCCATCTTCAATGTCACTAGTTCCTTGACAACCTTTGCTCTTAACTAAAATTACTTAAACTAAAACTGAAACTATAATAAACTAAAGCAAAATAGAAATGAGTCCATAAAATAAAAACTAAACTGAAATGAATGAGACTCCTGGAGAAACAAACTTAAATCAAACAGAAATTCAGATTCAATGCAAATATATTCTCAAAATGGAAAACTATAATAACCTTGGTGTGCGCATCTGTGTGTGTGTGTACGTGCATGTGTGTGTATAGTGTGCGTGTCATCTACGCAGGCACGTATTTTACCACATACAAGTCTCTCCCTATGGCAGAGATGGGCAAAAATACATCAAAATGTATTTTGATATAAAATACCCCTCAAATAAATGTATCAAAATAAAATACAAAATACTGTTGCCAGAAAATGTAACAAAATACAATACATGTATTTTGTATTTTTAAAATACAGGAAATACTTTTTCTGAATTTTCAGTTTTCTCACAATTTGATATAGCAGAACATTCAGGTTTGGGCTATTCAGTGGCGTAACGAAGTAACCACGGGGCCAGGTGCAGGCTAATATATCGAGGGCCCATGTCAGTGGTTCCGTATCCTTTTTTTCATGTTTGTAACCGCCGCCACAGGGCTCTCATTGCAATCTCTTTGGCTTCCGGGAGGGCTATCCCCACCGTGCTTTCGCCATACGTAATTGCAAGGTAAGGACTAGGACGCGATCTGGCACTCCTCGCCTGGGCGAGACGCTCCACTTTGTGAATGAGGCGCGCCTCACCTAGGACGCAATCTGGCACTCCGCGCCGATGAGACTCTTTTTAAAGATCTTAGCCTACTATAAACGTTGTTGAGACTCTTACTAAAGATCTTACTCATTTTCACAGAGACAAAACAATACACGTAGCCTACTATAAACGTTGTTGAGATTTGTATTAAGTTGAAAGTCGGTAACAAAACAGAGACAAATAGCTACACGTCAAGCAATGTCATTTATTTCCTAAAAAACATTTTACGAATCCAACTTACATTACCACTGCACACTCACAACCTTACAGATAACGTATAGAAGTTGTACTAGAATTTGTATTCAAAGTTTATACTTTAATCTACCAAAGTACTCACCGTTTAACAATACAACTTCCACAAGTTACAGATTATCTTTGACAACATTGGCGCCCACATGTGATTGACAACACTGGCGCACACATGTGACATCACACAGATAAATGACCGTGTAGGTATTTGTTTTGTTTCTGTGAGAATGAGTTAGATCTTTAGTGCGAGTCTCAACAACGTTTATAGTAGGCTAAGATCTTTAATAAGAGTCTCATGTGCGCCCCGGCTCCTGCCTCTATGCAATGCGGCACGGCGTGCCAGATCGCGTCCTAGGTGAGGCACGCCTCATTCACAAAGTGGAGCGTCTCGCCCAGGCGCGGAGTGCCAGATCGTGTCCTAGGTGAGGTGCGCCTCATTCACAAAGTGGAGAGTCTCGCCGAGGCGCGGAGTGCCAGATCGCGTCCCGGACCTTAGCTCTAATTGCGTATAAGGACATCACACGGCTTTCATCAAGTCACATTGTGTCAAGATGGCTAACGTTCAGTGCATCAACTCGATTCGCTCTTTGAAAGAACCTCCTTTAAGTCGGTGTACTGAAGATAAATTGACAAGGATCAAGACAGCTTTCTAAGTTTTTGACCACAACCCTGTTTTGTGAAAAAAATTGATTTAACATGAGAGTCTATGAAAGAGATCTGGGGTGATTTCCTTTTCGCCCCAAAAAGGGGCAGGCCATAAGAAGCAACACTTTGGCAAATTGACTGATTCGACATTGACATTCAGAGGCAGATCAGATGGTCTCGTGGTAGAATCCGACAGAAAAAAAATCTCCTTCTGCCTAAACACTGGAGAAAGTAATTTGAGTATTTTAAATACAAAATTACTCCACTCTAAAGTATTTTGTTACAAATTACATTCGATTTTTTATCGGCCCTATCAAATACAAATTACAAAATACTCAAAAGCAAATGAACTGGTATTTCAAATACAAGTAATTGAAATACTGCCCATCTCTGCCCTATGGCAATTAAAGCACAAGAAGTCTTCTTCACTCAGCTCATGTATGTTCTGCACACATCTGCTGACTCCCTTCTTTTCTTTTTTCTCTCTCTCCTTTCTCTCTTTCTTTCAATCTCTTTCTTTTTTTGTCTCCGTGAGTCATGAATATAAAATATGAGTCAAAATGAGCCGGGGATCGTTTGTCCTTCTTCTTTGCCAGCAAGGCACGACACGTCACAGGTCCAGAGTGAATTATTCATCGTCCCTGGCCAAATTATCATCATGACAATCATATTCCCCGCTCTTTGGGCTATTTTAAAACACTGAGCTGTCAATCCTCTT